>NW_022632447.1:9074-11396 GCF_010015895.1 Lontra canadensis | reverse complement strand
TAGCTTGTGACCATCAGCTTTGGACTCACCCAGTATGGGTCTTGTTTCTTATTCCCCGGTCCTCGGTGATAACTAATGGTGCTGGGACATTAGGACACACCATGGAGCTCTGAGAACCTGTTCCCCCCTCCATGATATGGGAAGGACAGTGGAAACTTGGGTCAGAGGCTTCATCCTTGAGCGGATGAGGATCCCGTCCTCCGCGTCCTGAAAGCTCCTACTGTGTTACAATCACCCACTTAGGAGCTCGGTCCCACCTGGGGAGCGTCAGCACTGTGCACCTGTTTGCCCATTGAAAGGAAGGTTTGCATTAATATGGAACACCACTGGTAAGCCTCCTGGGGACGCACAAGGTGGATTTGTCAGTTATTGATCACAAGTTCCCATTAAGCGGTGGGAGGAGTTCTTTTTATGGTAGGCGCTGTTTCCTTCTTGGGTTACCTGCCATACCAGGGATACAAGAGTAGAACACCCACACTAAAATGGGAACAACAGCCTCTCTACAGCCCAACACTCACACCGTTTCGTGTGACTTGACATGAAGCAGGGTTCATCTTACTAACATTTTCTCTCTCCACTTGCTGCATCAAGTTAAACAAAGATGGAAGGGCCCTTTTCTACTTATTTAAAGTCGGAGCCACAGCCCCGCTTTCAACGCCGGACAATCAGGAGACAGAGAATCAGTAAGGAAGCATTGCCCCAAAGCGGGCGGCCGAGCGCCTTGCCCTACAGACATCCCGGCCACCTGCCCACCAGCGGCGGGCCCACCGGCTTCCCCGCACACACAGTACTCGCCAGGAAGCATCACGGGTTGGTCCCCGAACTCGTCTTAGCAGATTTACAAGGGCTGACCTCATCCCGAGTAGCTTTTCTGAGCAGCATGTCGTGAAACGGGTAACAGCAGGAAAACCCGCAAACGCGGGCCGACTCAACGACACAGTCGTGAGCGCCCCCGGGGCAGAAACGAAATCGAAGGGAAACCAAGCAATGGTCTGAGACCAGCGTAGGCGGAAGCGCAACCCGGGAAACGTGCGGCTTCAGCGAAAACGGTCCGAGAGGAACGTGCACAGCCGCAAACGCCTACCTCGGGGAAAGGAAGGACGGCGCGGCCGGTGGCTCCGTCGGCGGCTCCGTCGGCGGGCGCACAGCGCTCGCTCTGGGGTTTTAAGTGCGAGCGCCACGTCGGGTGTAAAACCACCTCACTCTGTACCTCGAGGAAAGAAAAAAAGAGCGAACTAAGCCCAAAGTACGTAAGGGACGGAAATCGCAAATTCAAAGCAGAAATAGTAAAACGGAAACCGGGAAAACGAAAAACAGCGCGGACGCGACCCGAGCCGCGGGCAGGACCCGAGGGGGACGTTGGTCCCGCAGCCGCCGGCACTTCGCACTGCTCTCCCGGCCTCGCTGGGTCTCTCCGGCGGCGGCTGAAGCCGCGTCCCCAGAAGGGGCCCGAGGCCCGTTTCCACTCGCGCACCCGACGCAGCTGCGCCCCCTCCGCCCGGAAGCCCTCCTCCCGCCGCCCCTCTCGCACCTGCTCACGCGCCCGCCCGCCCGCACCTGCTCACACACCTGCCCGCCATCCTCGTCCCCACACCCCTGTTTGTCCTCCGCCCCGGGTCCGCTCTTCCCCTCCACGGAGCCGGGCGAGCGGTCGCCTCCTGACCCGCGGGTGGACTCCCCCGCCACAGGGCGGACGCCGGGAGCGAACCCCGCGTCCTGCGGCCCCGCGTCACCTCCAGCAGCCGCAGGCAGGGACCCAGCAGGCTGGCGCTGGTCCGTCCGGATTAGAGGGACCCGCAGATGCCCTGCCCTCCGGGGCGCTGGGTTTTACTGGGCCGCGCGAGCCCCACGCAGGCTTCCTTACCCCCAACATCTGCCTGAGCCTCCGGCCCCGCACGGCCTCCTGTGGCCCCTGCGGCAGCCCCTCGCTGCGACCTCACGCCCGCGTCCGCCCAGCCTGGGCCTAGACGCGGGGCTCGCAGGGAGGCGGGGGCGCGCGTCCCGCCGGGTCCGCGCAGGTGCACGAGCGCACGCCCGTTCCTGCCCCCGGGTTCGCCCCGAGCAGGAGGAAGCCCCCGCCCCGTGGTCCCCGCTGCGGAGCTGCGTGCGGGGAAGCGACGGTGGGACGAGCCGCGGTTGCAGGGACGGGGCTCCCGGCCCGACCTCCCCGCGGAGGCCCCCTTCCCGGCCGGCCGGGGTCGCGCAGACCCTCCGCGGGGAGCGCGCGGGCCGCTCGGGGAGGAGCCAGTTTCGTCCCGGGAGCAAATCGCCATCATCGTCCGCAGGTGCGGCGGGGCAGCCTCGGGCGGTTCTGGCGGAGAC
>NW_022632447.1:0-9064 GCF_010015895.1 Lontra canadensis | reverse complement strand
GGGTCGCGGATGGAGCACCCGCAGGCGCCCTGCCGAGGGAGGAGTCGGCTTCTCTCTCCCTCCACCCCCCACCCCTGCTCTCGCTCAAGCAAACTAATAAAACCTTTAAAAAAGAGCCGAAGACGTGACTCCGGGGGCGCCGGGGCGTCTCAGTCAGCTCAGGTCCCGACCTCCTTCCGGTCGCGGGGTCGAACCCCCCGCCCCTGCCCCGCGTCACCTTCCCTCCCGCCCCCTCCCCGCGCCCTCGCTCAGCCTCCCGAGCTCTCCGGAGAGCTGTGACCGCCGCGCTCCCCGCGGCCGCACCCGATGCCCGGAGGCCGCCTCCTCTCTCCCGACCTTGGGACGCGCGTTGGCTCGCCCTTCCCCCTCCCGGGGCCGCCCCGAGCGCACGGCCTTGGGACGGTGACCGACGCTGCGCGGACCCGCAGGGGACCCGTGCCCGAGCCCGGGTCGCAGCTCGTCGCACTCCAGAAGGTCCGGAGGGCAGAGGCGGGGTCCGCGCACCCGGCGGCGGCCGGAGACCGGCCTCGGACGGAAGCTGCCTTCGCGGTTCAAGTTCCCACCGACCCGCCCGGGGTGGCCGCCTCCTCCGGGGTCCCTTCCCGCCTCCGTGCGTGGGGCCAGCCTCCAGCCCCCGCAGGAAAGCGCCCCGGAGCACTCCCGCTGCGGGATTGCCAGGGCGGCCTGCTCCTTGGTGTTTCCTCACCTTTTCCAAATAGGGACCATCGCCCTGGGTCAGGACGCTGGTCTTCCTAGACTTTCAATTCCATGCTTCTTGCCATTTACGTACGGCCCGAGCTCTTTTTAGTCGGAAAATACCCCATTCCGAAAGCATCTTTCCCAGCCCAAATGCAGGTATCCCTAATCCCCACACGACCCCAAAGAAGACGATAATTTCCCTTCCCAGTCCCCATTCGGCTGGCGTCCTGCACCTCTTGGGGTGTGACCAGACTCCCCTCTTGATTCGGGGTCACTTGCACGGGTGACGCATTCCGGGGCCTGCACCCGGGGCTGAGCGCAAAGCCATGCAGGAGACAGAACGTGCTCACAAGGGAACTCAGACTGCCAGCGCCCGCCACCCACCGGGGTCTCTGAACGCCCACAGTGCCCCCCACCCCTGGCAGGACCATACACTCCGCGTGAGTTTCCGACTGTCTTTTCACCAAGAAACTGCTTCTTGCTGCCTTTTGTTTACTGTTGAGTATGACCTCACTCCCCCCTACTTTCAGGGCTAATTCTGTAACACTATCCTTCGCCCACAATGTTTTATTTCAGTTTGAACACTTATGACTTCAAAGAACACTGTTTCACATTTGCTCATTAAAATACAAATTTCAGGGGCACCCGGGTGTCTCAGTCAGTGAAACGTCTGCCTTTGGCTCAGGTCATGATCGCAGGGTCCTGGGATCGAGTCCCACACCGGGCTCCCTGCTCCTTGGGGAGCCTGCTTTTCCTCCTGCCTCTCTCTGTCTCTCATGAATGAATAAATAAATAAAATCCGAAAAAATAAATAAAATAGGAAATAAAAATAAAATGCAAATTTTAAGGGCCCCTGGCTGGCTCAGTCAGGGGATGTGCAACTCTTGGTCTTGGGGTCATGCCTTTGAGCCCCATGTTGGATGTAGAGTTACTTAAATATTTTTTTAAATATTAAAACATTTAAAAAAATAAAATACAAATTTTAAAAAGATTTTATTTATTTATTTGACAGAGATCACAATTAGGCAGAGAGGCAGGCAGACAGAGAGAGAGAGAGAGAGAGAGGAGAAAGCAGGCTCCCCGCCGAGCAGAGAGCCCGATATGGGGCTCGATCCCAGGACTCCGGGATCTCGACCTGAGCTGAAGGCAGCGGCTTAACCCACTGAGCCACCCAGGCGCCCTAAAATACAATTTTTAATGGATGTTTTCAAGCACACAAAACTAGACACTAATAGCATGACCTCCACCCTACACACACACAATCAGGAACGCTTTGTCTACTTTAAACCACTATTTGACCGGAGCAGGTCTGGGTACATCTGCACGTGCCCCATAGCTCCCTGCCCTGCAGAACTGTGCCCGTGCTCTCACGAGGCACCGCTGGCTGTTCCTGTTAACAGACCTAGCTATGATGAGGCATTCTCATCATAGGGGTGAAAACCTTGGTCAGTGGGTTCAAAGGAGAATGAACGGCTGGGGAGAGCTCACGATGGGGGTCTCGCAGAATCGCTGCTCTGCTGCCTTCTGGAACATCCAGGTCAGCCGCTTCAAACCTCCTCACCGAACTGCACGGGCAAACTAATTAAGTGCCATCAACTACAAGCCTTACGAAGGTGAGGAGAGCACGAAGACAGTGCATCGGCAGGTGGTGAGAGCAGAATAAAGCAGAAACGTTCAAAGATGGCACCATGGCTGCTGTGGTTGCATCTCTGCTCTGATTCATAAGATGCTGAAAGACCGAATGGGTCGTGTGTGTCACTGTTAGGAGCAGAAGATCTCAGCCCAGACGTAAATTCGTATGCTTCGATAAAAAGGACACACAGATGGGTAATCTCTGCAGTCACCGTAAGGAGAGCAGTTGCCCCCGATCATCCATCATCGATCATCGATCATCTTGGGCTAGTGCTTGTCCGGGTCGGCCACGGTGCTGTGGGTTCCGAATCCGGCCTTTCGCCTGTGGTAACGTGGGACGTGCTCAGACCCGCCGATCCCGCTCCCGTCGTTCCCTTCACTTGCTTTCCGAGAGCTACGCTCACCCCGTGTTCCTTCCTCAGAGCCGGTCACTTCCAGAGCTCAGACTGCGAGTCAGCTGCACTCGCTCTTGCCCCAGACGGCGTGATCTCGGTGTGCACAGCCCCTCGAGGGCGCCCAGCTGTGTGGAGTTGTAGGTTCTCTCAAGGGCCCGAAGGAGAAGAATCCGGAGCGAAGTCCTCTGGTTCCAGTAAGATTGTGTGTGGAACCAAGAGAGACGGGCCCGTCACAGCCACCCGAGCGTGCTGAGCCCAAGACCTGTCCTTGGGTGGTTCAAAGCTGCACATCCTGTGGAGTGGAAAGTGCGGGACTCAGGAGTGGGCGAAAGTCAGGGCAGAAACCGTCATGGCCTTGGGGCGGCCAGATGTAAGGACTGAAATGAACTCCCACGAAAACCAACTTTGGGGCTGAAGTAAAATTGATCCTTCTAGAGCTGGCCACATAAAATATCAAAGAATTTTTTAAAATGATGAAATAATTTTTTTCTACGGTGGTTGCCCATCGATGAGAGTCTCCTCCCATCCTTCCTTCTACATCTCCCAGTTGCTCCCAGAGGCGTCCACCTTCCGTGCTGGCGCCGCCGCTCCGCTGTGCCATCTTGGGCAAATGCAAGGAGAGAAGCCAAGGGTCAGCCTAGGATTTTGCCCGTAAGAAAGACCTTCAGAAACGAGGGGGACACGTCCTTCTCTCCTTCTCTCTCCTTCCTCTGTTCATCCCTCGCTTGCTCGTCCTTCCCCTCTCGGGCTACCCGGGTGCTGTCAGGGGCCCCTCTAGATCTCAGGGCAGTGAGGGCAGAAGCGGGCACAACCGCTGTGTCGCTGTGTTTTAGTCAGCACACACGCAGGGACGCAGGTGGTGCGGAGGTAGGGGGTCGGGGGAAGGGCCGGCGGCGGCGCGGTTGTGTCGCATGCGGGTGCCGGAGGGATGGGGGACAGCAGGCAGAGACGCCGCGACGTGGTGGAGTGGGAACCTCGCGCGGGTGCGCGCTCAGCAGACACCGAGCCCGCGGCCGTGGCTGGGACGCGGGGTTCTCGCCGGTGGAGGGAATGTTTCCAAGCAGAGAAGAGGGAGAAGCTCCAGTGAGTCCGCGGGGCTGGACCCGAGCGGGAGGGATTCACACGTGAGCGCTTCCCGCTCATCACGGGGCGCGCCGGAGCCTGCGGGGACGAGGAGCGACCCGAGAGAGGGGCGGGCAGCGGCCGACTGGGGCGAGGCTCGAAGCGCAGAGCGGGTCTCGGTCTCTACAACCGGCCTCCACCGAGGGGTCCGCATGGTCCGGGGCGCGGCGGGCCCCACGGCTGCGTCCGGAGCAGCACCGAGGACCCGCGGGGGTTCCGTCTGCTAAACCCGCAGCGGCCCCGCGGCCAGCCTGGGGCGGCAGGAGCGGGACTAAGAACAGTGACGCCTTCGGCGTCTCCGCAGTTCCGTTAAGTTCTGCTGCGGGACTCAAAAGTTTACCCATTTCGAATCCGCGTTTTTAGCCTCTGCTTGTTTCCACAGGCTGGAAAGAACCGCACCGGATCTGTGTTCCCGCGCGGGGAGCGCGGCGGTTGGCAGAAAAGCCGGGGGACACGTTCCCGCCGTCCCCTGTTCCGTCCAGCTGTCACGACGGTGGCCTGATGCTCTCCGACGGTCGCAACAGACTCTGAGGAGAAGGAACGTTCGGTGACACCGGGAGTCCGACGACATTCGAGCTGTCCCGCCCGCTTCGTGCCGCACAGACGCGCCTGCGCGCGCGTCCCGGGCTGTGTTGCCGCCGCGGGCGAGGCCCTGCCGGACGCCGACCGAGTTCCCGCCGCGGCAGAGCGGCCGGTTCTGCGGGACCACGCGGACCGGCCACAATGCCCAAAGCACGCGCCGCCCGACACGGGGACACTTCGCCAAACCCCAGGCTGTCGTGTGGGCACGAACCACCGTCTGCCCCCGTCCTCGCTCGCCCGCGTCCCACGTGCGTCCGTCCCCCCGCCTGTCCCCCGAAGGCCCACCTGTCCCGTCCTGTGACTTTATGGGAATCCAAGCTGCTGCTGAGCTCGCTACTGTCGCTGTTTTTATGCATTTTTTCACTTTTCTTCTCACAGATTCGATCCGACAGGAAGATCGGGATCCGTGTCTCTCTCAGCGGCTACAAACCCAGCTGTGCGGTTTGTGACGTCTCGGGACACAAGGACACTCGGCTGCTCTGAGCACGAACCCGACGGCCGGGGGTTGGCAGCGTCTCCCTGTTGGTGACCTTCGCGCGGCCACGCGGCCTGTTCGCGGGGCTGCAACCCCTCGGTCTCCAGTTCTCCAGCTTGTTTATTCCATCAGGAAATTCCCCCAATGACGGACTCTCTGGGCGAGAGTTTTAGATCATTGTGACCAGGACGGAATGCTTCAAACTCGCAAAATCAGGCGACACTGTGACGAGTACCACGGACCCATCCTCCAGCCTTAATTACAAACTCGTGGACTTGTTTTTCTGTACCTCAAGTCCTCCTCCCCAGCTCTGTTTTGAAATAGATATTGGGCATCCTGGGTTGTTTTTTTTTTTTTTTTTTCATTTTTCAACATTTCTGAGTTTCTCTAAATGATAAGGTATATTTTTAATGAAATAATTCCATCACACCTAAATCGTTGTTGATACAGGTTGGATCTTGTAAGTTTGTGGTAAATTGAATTTGTGAGAGATACCAAATGTCAGCTTTCACCTATATTCACTGGATTCTAAATATAGATCATCAATTTCCTTAGATTTCCTGATTAGATTTCTCAAAATGGTATCATGCTGGTCTATTACTTTGGCTTTCTTTGATATTACTGGCATGGACTATGTTCTCATTGGCATTGCAGTTTGCATTTACTGATTAACTATAAAAGCAAAAGATGAAGAAATATTCTGTTGTCTTTGTAAAGACAGTTAAGAAATTACCACCGATAATCCAATAATATTATTATTTCCCAGGTATCAGACTTGGTCAAGACCATAAACTTGATCTTTGACAGATATTTTCTTTATGCCAATGTTACTTATTGCAGTGGTCCTGGTTTTAAGAATTCCATTTTCACATTAAAAAAAAAAAACCTACAGGGGTGCCTGGGTGACTCAGTGGGTTAAGCCTCTGCCTTCAGCTCAGGTCATGATCTCAGGGTCCTGGGATCAAGTCCCACATTGAGCTCTCTGCTCAGCAGGGAGCCTGCTTCCCCCTCTCTCTCTGCCTCCCTCTCTGCCTACTTGTGATCTCTGTCAAATAAATAAATATTTTTAAAAATTAAATTAAAAAAATTTAAAAACCTACAAAAATAGAAAAATACCCAGATTATTAAATATGCATGAGACCTATCAACAGCATGTCAACAACCTTCTAGGGTGATGAAAACATTCTCAAATTAGATGGTGGTGGCGGTTGTGAAATTCTGAGTGTGCTAAAAACCACTGAACACACCCTTGAAATGAATGGATTTTATGATATATTATTTCTCAAATCTATCCAAAATATCCAACAGGAAACAAAAAGATGTAGACTCGAGATAAAATTATACCTGCTTGGAGCACCATTATTTTTAAGACTTCATTTATTTATCTGAGAGAGAGAGTGTGTGCACACAAGCAGGGGGAGCGGCAGAGGCAGGGGGAGAGGCAGAGGCAGGGGGAGAAGCAGGCTCCCCGCTGAGCGAGGAACCCGATGTGGGACTCACTCCCAGGACCCTGAGCCCAAGGCAGATGCTTCACCTCCTGAGCCACCCACATGCTCCTCCTTCTTTCTTTTCTTTTCTTACTCCCGGCCCCACCCTCAGGCCAAGAATTATAAGGATTTTTCTTTTCTTTCCTCAGATTTTCATTTCAATTCCAGGTAGCTAAGATGCAGTTAGCTTTGGGAGTGGACCTTAGTGATTCTTCACTTACACACAACACCCAGTGTCCCTCACAAGTGCGCTGCTTCCTCCCTAGAACCTTCTAACCCACCTCCCCACTCACCTCCCCTCCAGCAACTCTCCATTTGCTCTCTGTAGTTAAGAGTCTGGTTTGCCCCTTCTTTCCCCTCCATTGTCATCTGTTTTCTTAACTCCACATAGGAGTGAAATCATATGGTATTTCTCTTTCTCCCACTTATCTTGCTTAGCAAAATACTTTCTAGCTCTCTCCATGTCACTGCAAATGGCAAGATTTCATTGTTTGTAGCTAAATAATATTCCATCACATATACGTAAATTAAAAGCTTCTGCACAGTGAAGGAAGCAATCAACAAAACTAAGAGTCAACATACAGAATGGGAGACGATGTTTGCAAATGACTATCTGACAGCGGGTTAATATCCAAAATAAATAAAGAACTTCTAACACCCAACATCCCCAAAGCAACTAATCCAGTTAACAAACGGGCAGGAGACATGAGGAGACATTTTCGGAAGAAGACGTATAGACACAAGACAAGGTGCTCAACATCCCTGATTATCAGGGAAAACATATAAATCACAACTACAATGAGCTGTCACCTCCCACCTGTCAGAGTGGCCAGAATCAACTCCACAGGGACCAACAGGGGCTGGGGAGGATGTGGAGAAAGTGGAGCCTCCTACACTGTTGGTGGACATGAAGCTGGTGCGGCCACTGTGCAAAACAATGGGGAGGTTCCTCCCTACCCCCTTTTCCATGATACCTTCTTCTAGAATATCAACGTAGCTCATGCTGGCAATCACTCACTGGATCCCTCTGGGGCCAGATATATCCCGGAACAACTTGGGATTTCAGACAATTGTACACGAGACTATTTTCTCACACTAACATGGGCATTACGCGAGTATTTCCCCAGAAAAGTAGATGACTCAAGACTATAAAGAGCTGTTTTAGTTCTACTTGGCATGTGCGGAAATCTAGCGAGATCAAACACTGAAAACCACTGTCCTCAACCCTCTCCGGAGCTACTTCCTCCGTGCTCGGACTGCTCCGGCCCGTCGCCACGTTTCTGTAGCTTTGCGCCTCGCTTCTGGTATGTGTGTCCATCCCTTGCCACATCGCAACCACCCGAAATACTGTCTTTCCAGCAACTCGTCAGAAGGGAGCAGAGGATCTCGTCCCATGGGAACAAAGGAGAGGGACCCAAGAAGACGTCGTCGTCTGCCACCGTGAGAGCAGCAGAAACCAGCGAACGCGAGCGGAGAACCGTTCCGAGCCTCCTTCCTCGTGTGCTCAGAACCCGCCGCCGGCCGGGCCGGACAGAGCCGCTCGCGCTGAAGCGCCGGAGGGTCTGCTCGCCCGAGTCGGCTGCTCCGGCCCAGCGGGGCCCGAACCTCCGTATTCAACTCAGCCGTCGCCGCGCGGCCGTCCGCCCGGACCAGCGCCCAGAGGTGCGTGGCCCGGACCCGCCCGCCGCTGTCACGCGCACCGGCCCCTCCGCGCGGGCCGTGACCCCAGACTCGGGTCAGGACGTCCACACGACGCGCTTGTGCGCACGGCCGGCCCGCGCCTCGCGAGAACACCCGGACCGAGCGGGCGGCGCGCGCTCCCATCCGGCCGCCGCCCGCGCGCGGCTCCGAGTCTCGGGGCGCGGCCCCGGCTCCACGCGCGCGCGCTCGCGGCTCCCGGCGCCTCCGCCTGCAGGAGCGGTTCACGCAGACCCGGGACGCCCGCTTTCTCACGCCGTCCGTCTCCGGTAGAACGAGACCCAGCCGCGTCCGCGCGGCCGCTTAAAACCGGCGACGAGCGGATCCGCTGCCTCTAATCTCGCCTGCCGTCCGCTCTGGAAGTGCAGCCTGGGCGCGCCAGAAGGTCCGGGAAGGGCTGCGAGCCAGCGCACGCGCCTGCGCACAGCTCTCCCCTCTGCGCCCCGACACCGCAGTCCCGCGTCCGGCCGCCCGCCCGATCAGGCCACGGAGCTGCCGTCCCACGAACAGGGACCCCCGACTTCTGTTCCTGCAGCCTACGCCGGCCGCGTGGTCCGGCTCTTGACCTGACCCTGTCGCACCCGCTGCTCCTGCCTCACCCTGCAGCACCCTCCTGACCGCGTCATCCTGCGCAAGTCCCGCAAGCGCTTTCCTGCCTCAGCACCTCTGCCCCCGCCCACCGCTGCGTACCCGGCTTTCCCGGACGTGCGCGCGGTTCGCTCCCGCTCCACTCAGGCTTCTCTCCAGCTCGCTTCTCGAAGGAGGACTTTGCTCGCCACTGCACGTCAGCTCACAAGTCCTGTCTACTGCACGTCAGGCACCGTGCTAGGTTCCGAGGGCGCAGCAGAAAACCAGAAATAGGAAGGAATTCTAGTGGGTAGGAATAAATGACCAAGGAACACGGCAGGGATGTCCACTGTCACCAGTGTTGCTCAACACAGGATTAGACGGCCTAGCCTCAGCAATCAGACAAA
>NW_022632446.1:0-11409 GCF_010015895.1 Lontra canadensis | reverse complement strand
GGGGGTGTAAGTTTCCAAATGCTTTGAGTAAATATCAAGTAATGTAATGACTAGGTTGTGTGGTAAGAGTATGTTCAGCTTGGAAAAAAACAAACAAACACACCAAATAGTCATTCAAAGTAAATCCACTGTTTTGTATTCCCACCAGAATAAATGAGAATTCCTGTTGCTCCACAGCCTTGCCAGCCTTTGCTGTTGTCAGTGTTCCAGATTTTGGCCTTTCTAATAAGTGTATAGTGGTATCTTATTGTTATAATTCACATTTTCTGATGACATATGATGTGCAGCATTTTTTTCATGTTTATTTGTCATTTATATCTTTTCTTTGGTGAGGTGTCTGTTAAGGTCATTGGTTTATTTTCAGTCTCTCCCCCCCCTTTTTTAAAAGATTTTATTTATTTATTTGACAGAGAGAGATCACAAGTAGGCAGAAAGGCAGGGAGAGAGAGAGAGAGAGGAGGAAGCAGGCTTCCTGCTGAGCAAAGACCCTGATGTAGAACTTGATCCCAGAACCCTGGGATCATGACCTGAGCCCAAGGCAGAGGCTTAACCCACTGAGCCACCCAGGTGCCCTTATTTATTTATTTATTTATTATCCTCTTGAGTTTTAAGATTTTTTTAAAAAGGGTTCTTTATATATTTTGAATAATAGCTCTTTATCAGGTATATCTTTTATAAATATTTTCTCTAAATCTATAGTTTCTTTTTTCATTCTTTCAAAAATATCTTTCATAAATAGACCGGAAATTAATTTTATTTCATCTTTGATTCCTTTCATCAGATTTTTTTTGTTTCTTTATGTAGATTTTGTACTTTTCATATATTTATATCTAAATATTTCATTTTTGACGTTTCTAATGTAAATGATGTTACATTTTCAGTTTCAAATTTCACCTGTTAATTGCTGCTGGTATATAGGAAAGCTATTGACTTATGTACATCAATACTATATCTTAAAACCTTACAATAATCATTTATTAGTTCCAGAATATTTTTATGGATTCATTTGGATTTATTACATAGATAATAATGCCAAACAAGACATTTTTATTTCTTCCTTCCCTGTCTATATACTTTTAATTTCCTTTCATTATTATACTGCATTAGCTAATACTTCTAGTGCAGTATTGAAAAAGAATGGTGAGAGGAGACATCCCTGCCTTATTCCTGATCTTAGTGGGAAAGCTTCTAGTTTCTCATCATTAAGTATAATGTTAGCTGTAGAGTTTTTTTAATAGATATTCTTTATCAGGTTGATGAAATTCCCCTCTATTCCTAGTTTACTGGGAGTTTTTATCATGAATGGGTATTGGATTTTGTCAAATATTTTTTTCCGCATCTATTGATATGATTTGATATGATCATGTGATTTTATTTAGCCTGTTGCTGTGAAGTATTACATTAATTGATTTTCAGATGGTAAACCAATCTTGCATACCTGTAATAAATCCCATTTGGTCATGGTTTGTATTTGGTCCAGCATGTGGTCTATCTCAATTAATGTTCCAGATGAGCTTGAGAAGAATGTCTCTTTGCTGTTAGATGAAATAGTCTATGGATGTCCATTATAGCCAGGTGATTAATAGCAATGTTGATTTCATTTGTGTCCTTACTGATTTTCTGCCTGCTAGATCTATCCATTTCTGATAGAGGGGTGCTGAAGTCTCCAACTATAAATAATGTATTCATCTATTTCTCTTAGTACTTCTACCAGTTTTTGCCTCATAAATTTTGGCCTCATATATTTTGATGATTGTTTATTAAGTTCACACACACTAAAAACTGTTATGTTTCCTTGGAGACTGACTTCCCTTGCTTCCAAGTTTGTTCAGTCTAATATTAGTATTATAATCTTCATTTCCTTCTGATAAATATTAGCATTAAATATATTTCTCTATTAACTTACTTTTAATTTATATATGTCTTTATGTTTTAAAGTTGTTTTCTTATGGGGCGCCTGGGTGGCTCAGTGGTTGGGTATCTGCCTTCGGTTCAGGTCGTGGTTCTCAGGTCCTGGGATGGAGCCCTGCATAGGGCTCTCTGCTCAGCAGGAGGCCTGCTTCTCCCTCTCCCACTCCCCCTGCTTGTGTTCCCTCTCTCGCTGTGTCTCTCTTTGTCAAATAAATACATAAATTTTTAAAAAATAAATAAATAAATAAATAAAGTTGTTTTCTTACAGACTACATAGAGTTGGATTTTTTTTAATCCATTCCGACGATTTTTTTATTGTCATATTTAGATGATTGAAATTCAAGGTGATTACTGACATAATTGGATTAATATTTGTCATGTTACTATTTTCTGTCACCCCAATTTTTTCTATTTTTGTCTTCCACTCTTTTTCTGTCATGTTGTTTTTAATTAAGCATTTTTCTTTTGTCCCAAGTTATCTCTTTTCTTAATATATTAACTATATTTTCTTTTAGCTTTTTTTAGTGGTTGCCATAGAATTTGCAATATACATTTACAGCTAATCAAGTCATTTTCAAATAACACCATACAGCTTCACAGATAGTGTAAGTAACTTATAACAATAAAATACACCTCATTTGTCCTTCCCATCTTCTATCAGTGCTTTCATTCACTTTATTTTATATAAGCATACATAAGCATATATTGTATGTTAGATACAGAAACAAGTGTGTATCATCAAAAGCATTGTATTTTGAACAAATTATATATTAACAAATAGACACTGTTATATACTCTATATAATGAGTAATAAATAAGCCACAGAGATCTAATGCACAATATAATGAACATAGACAACAATATTGTACTCAAATTAAGTAATATAATAAATATCACTACAATGGCAATCACATTACAATATATAAGTGTATCAAAGTCACATGCTGTACACCTTATAAATTTCACAATATGTCAAAATTTATTCTTTTAAATAAAAGCAAAAATTTTTGTTTTATTTTCATTTATTCCTTCTCTAATACTTTCCCTTCTTTATGTAGATCTGAGTTTTTGATATCCATAATTTTCCTTCTGTCTATAGAATTTATTTTAATAAATGTTTCTTGAAATGTAAGTCTATGAGCAACAAAGTCCCTCAATTTTTGTTGCAAAAGCCTTTATTTTTCATTTATGAAGTATAACTTTGTAATGTGCCAAATCCTAAGTTGGTGGTGTTTTCTCTCAACGCCTTAGATATTTCACCTCACCCTCTTCCTACTTTTGTGATTGCTGAAAAGAAGTTGGGTGTAATTATTTTGTCTTTGTCTTCAGTAGGCAAGGTCCTTTTTTCTCTGGCTTCTTTCAGGATTTTATCTTTGGCTTTTTTATAGTTTGAAAATAATATGCTTAGGTGTAGTGTATGAGGTTTTATTGTTTGGTTGGTTTGGGTTTGGGTTTGTATTTATCCTGCTTGTTTTCTGAGCTTCCTGGATATGCAGTTTGATGTGTGACATTAATTTAGAGAAGTTCTCAGTCATTATTGCTTCAGTTTCATTTCTCTCTTATCCTTTGGTATTCCCATTGCACAGATGTTACATCTTTTATAGTTGTCCCACATTTCTTGGATATTCTGTTCAGTTTTTTCATTCTTTGGTCCCATATTTTGTACTCTTGGAGGTTTTTATTTATACATCCTCAAGCTCCAAGATCTTTTCCATGTCCAGTCTGTTAATGAACCCAAAAAGTCACTCTTTTTTTCTGTCACTACTTTGGCATTGGTTTTTTCCTTAGGATTTCCATCTCTCTGCCTATCTGTTCTTGTATGCTATCTAATTTATGTACTGAAGCCCTTAGCATATTAATCATAGTTGGTTTTTAAAATTACATTTTAAAAAATTTCAGTATATTTAACATACAGTGTTATATTAGTTTCAGGTGTACAATAAAATGATTCAACAATTCTATACATTACTCAGTGCTCATCGTGATAACTGTACTCTTAGTCCTGGTCACCAATTCCACCCATCGCCCACCCACCTTCCTTCTGGTAACCTTCAGTTTGTTCTATATTAAAAGTCTTTTTTTTTTTTTTTTGGTTTGTCTCCTTTTCTTTGATCATTTGTTTCATTTCTTAATTTCTACATACAAATGAATTCATGTATTTGTCTTTCTTTGACTTACTTCACTTAACATTTTACTTTTTAGATTCCTTCATGTTGTTGTAAGTGGCAAGATTTCATTCTTTTTATGGCTGAGTATTATATTATATATATAGATATATAATGTAATATATAGATAGATATAGAGACATCTATATCTATCTATATCTATATATCTATATATATAATGTAATATATATATATATATACACACATATATATTTCTCCCACTTCTTTAGCCGTTCATCTATTGATGAACTTGGATTACTTCCATAATTTAGCTATAATAAATAATGCTGCCATAAACATAAGGTACATATATCTTAGCAAATTAGTATTTTCATATTCTTTGGGGAAAATACCCAGGAGTGGGATTACTGGATTATATAATAATTCTATTTTTAATTTTTTTGAGGAAACTTCATTCTGTTTTTCCCAGTGACTGTATCAGTTTACATTCCCACCAAGGGTGCATGAGGTTTCCTTTTTCTCCCCATCTTCGTCAACACTTACTTTTTATGTTTTTGATGTTAGCCATTCTGACAAGTATGAGTTGATATCTCATTGTAGATTTAATTTGCATTTCCTTGAGAGTAGATGATTAATGAACATTTTTTTCATGTGTCTGTTGGCCTTCTGAGTGTCTTCTTTGGAGAAATGCCTGTTCATGTCTTCTGCCCATTTATAAATTGGAATATTTGGTTTTTGCATGTTGAGTCTTATAAGTTCTTTATACATTTTGAATACTAATCCTTTATCAAATAGGTCATTTCCAAATACCTGCTCCCATTCACTAGGTTGCCTTTCAGTTTTATTGATTGTGTAGTTCACTATGCAGAAGCTTTTTATTTTTATGTAGTTTCAATAGTTTATTTTTGCTTTTGTTTCCCTTTCCCCAGGAGACATATCTGGAAAAAAGTTGTTATGGCCAATGTCAAAAATGTTGCTGCCCATGTTTACTATAGGATTTTTACAGCTTCAAGTTTTGCATTTAGGTCTTTAATCCATTTTAAAAGTATTTTTGTATATGGTGTAAGAAAGATGTCCACTTTTATTCTTTTGCATGTAGCTGTCCAGTTTTCTCAAAAGCCATTTGTTGAAACTTTTCCCCATGGCAATGTCTTGCCTCTTTTGTTGAAGATTAATTGAGAATATAACCAAGTATTTATTTTGGGGATTTCTTTTCTATTCCATAGGTCTATTTTTGTGCCAGTACCATACTGTTTTGATTACTATAGCTTTGTAATATAGCTTGAAATCTGCAATCATGATACCGCCAGTTTTATTTTACTTTTTCATAATTTCTTTGGCTGTTCCAGGTCTGTTGTGGTTCCAAACAAATTTTAGGATTGTTTTTTCTAGTTCTTTAAACAAAGTTGTTGGGGGGCCTGGATGGCTCAGTTGGCTAAATGTCTGCCTTCAGCTCAGTCATGATCCCAGGGTCCTGGGATCTATCCTGTATTGTGCTCCCTGCTCAGCAGGGAGTCTTCTTGTCCCTTTACCCTCCCCTACCACTTGTGCTCTCTCTCTGTCTCTCTCTCTCAAATAAATAAAATCTTTAAAAAAATGTTGTTGGTATTTTGGTAGGAACTGTATTAAATCTGTAGATTACTTTGGGTAGTGTAGACATTTTAGCAATATTGGATTTCTCCCAATCCATGAACATGGAATGATTTTTCCTTGGTGTTTTCAATTTTTTTCATCACTGTTTATAGTTTTCAGAGTATAGGTCTTTAACCTCCTTGCTTAAGTTTATTCCTAGATATTTTATTGTTTGGGGGACAATTATAAATTGTTTTTTTGGTTAATTTCTCTTTATTCAATTTCATTGCTGGAAATCGGTCTGTTCAAATTTTCCACTTCCTTCTGCTTCCGGTTCAGGAGGTTATATGTTTCCAAAGATTTATCCTTTTCTTTTAGGTTGCCCAATTTATTGGCATATAATTTTTCATAGTAATCCCATATAATCCCATATAATTGTGTTTCCATGGCATTAGCTGTTATTTCTCCTTGTTCATTTCAAATTTGTTTATCTACTGGTATCATCGATCTCTTCAATTGGTTTTTTGTAGTTTCTATTTTGTTTATTTCTACTTTAATCTTTATTATTTCCTTCTTTCTACTGGTTTGGGTTTTGTTTGGCCTTTTTCTAGATCCGTTAGGTGTATGGTGAGGTTTTTTTTATTTGTTTGTTTGTTTAGTTTTTCTTGCTTCTGGAGGTATGCCTGTACTGCTATCATCTTCCCTCTCAGAACATCTTTTGTAACATCAAAGAATTTGGATCATTGTGCTTTCATTTTCATCTGTCTCCATGTAGTTTTTTTTATTTCCTCTTGATGTCTTGGTTGACCCATTCATTGTTTAGTAGCATGTTACTAAGCCTCCATATATTTGCATTCTTTCCAGATTTTTTCTTGTGCTTGATTTCTGGTGTGGTCAAAAGATGCATGGTAAAATTTGAGTCTTTTATAATTTGCTGAGACTTGTTTTATAGCCTAACATGTCATCTCCTCTAGGGAGTATAATATGCACACCTGAAAGAATGTGTATTCTGCAGTTTTTAAGATGAAATGTGTTGAATATATATGTTACATCCTCTAGTTCTATGTTTCCTGGTTGATTTTCTATTTAGATGATCTATCCATTGATGTAAATGGAGTGTTAAACTCCCCTAGTATTGTATTGGTATTGATTACTTCCTTTAAGTGTGTTCTTAGCTGCTTTATGTATTTGGGTGCTCACATGTTGGCTACATCAATATTTACAATTGTTAGAGCTCCTTGTTGGATTTGTTCCCTTTATGATTATATAGTGTCCTTCTTTGTCTCTTGTTACAATCTTTGTTTTAAAGTCTGTTTTGCCTGATGTAAGTTTTGCTATCCTGGATTTTATTTCATTTCCATTTGCATGATAAATACTTTTCCTTCTCTCACTGTCAATCTGCATGTGCTCAGAAATGGGACTCTTGTGGGCAGTATATCGATGGTTTTTTCCTTTTTTATCCATGCCATCACCCTATATCTTTTGATTGGATCATTTAGTTTATTTACATTCAAAGTAATTATTGATAGGTATG
This sequence comes from Lontra canadensis, assembly GCF_010015895.1. Taxonomy (NCBI): domain Eukaryota; kingdom Metazoa; phylum Chordata; class Mammalia; order Carnivora; family Mustelidae; genus Lontra; species Lontra canadensis. The sequence goes on along the minus strand of NW_022632446.1, from coordinate 4,266 downwards.
TACTTAGTGCCATTTTGTTACTTGTTTTATGGTTGTTCGTGTAGTTCTCTCTTCCATTCTTCTCTTGCTCTCTTCTCTCACAGTTTTCTGGCTTTGTTTTGTGATGTATTTACTTCTTTTCACATTATTTTTTGCATACATATTACTAATTTTTGATTCTCAGTTACCATTGGGTTTGTACCTAACATCTCATGCATACAGCAGTCTATATTAAGTTGATGGTCTCTTAAGATTGAACCCATTCTTTACTTCTTTCCCCACCCCCCAAATTTTAGGTATATGGTGTCATATTTTACATCCTTTTAATTGATGAATCCCTTCACTGATAATTACAGATTCACTTTATTTTATTTTATTTTATTTTATTTTATTTTTGCTTCCTGCTTTTCTTATTCTTACTTTTGGTCTTTCCTTTCTACTCAAAGGGTCCCCTTTAACATTCCTTATAGAGTGGCCTTAGTGGTGATGAGTTCCTTTAACTCTTTATTTCTACTTTTATTCTGAATGATAGCCTTGCTGGATAAAGTATTTTTGATTGCAGGTTCTTTCCCTGTCAGCACTTTGAATATATGATGCCACTTTCTTCTGGTCTATAAAATTTCTGCTGAAAAATCAGCTGATAGCCTTATGGGATTTTCTTGTCCATAACTGTTTTCTCTTGCTGCTTTAAAAATTCTCTCTTTATCAGTACTTTTTGTTATTTCAATTACTATCTGTCTTGGTGTAGACCTCCTTTTGTTGATTTTGTTGGTGGCCCTCTGTGCCTCCATGATCTGGATATCTATTTCCTTCCCCATACTCAGGAAGCTTTCAGCTATTATTTCTTCAGATAAACCTTCTGCACTCTTTACTCTCTCTTCTCCTTCTGGGACCTCTGTAATGCTAATGCTATTGCACTTGATGGTGTCACTTATTTCCATTCATCTATTTTCATTTATTATAATTCTTTTTTCTCTCTCCTGTTCAGCTTCATTCCTTTCTATTAGTCTGCCCTCCAGATCACTGATCCATTCCTTTACTTCCTCTAGTCTACTATTTATTCCCTAGCATATTTTTAATTTTACTTAAGATGTTCATCTTTGACTTGTTCTTTTTTATGTGTTCTATCTCTTTTTCAAGTCCCTCCTTTAGGTCCTCCATTCTTTTCTCTTTTTATGACCATTACTTTAAATTCTGTATCAGGTATATTACTAATCTCCACTTTGTTTAGCTCTCTTGCTGTGATTTTGTCATGTTCTTTCATTTGGAACCTTCTTTTTTTCCTGTTTCTTCATTTTGTCTAACTCTCTGTGTCTGGTTCCATGTATTACAAAAGTCACCTACATCTCTTGCTCTTGAAAGTACTGGTCCTTATGAAGAAGAGGTCCTGTCATGTCCTATAGTACCCCATCCCTTGTTTACCAAAAAGTGGCACTTTAGGGTTTTCTCCTATGTGTGTTGTATGTACCCTTTTGATGTGGCTGAGCCATGTTTGCCTTCAGTCCAGTCATCTGTAATGGTTCCCTTTGCATGTTGTATGCAGGGTTTGGTCCCTGTGTTGTTAGTGCATTAGTGTGGAACCACCTTAAAATCGTGCTGTCAGACCAGACATTTGCTAAACATGCAGTAACACCAAACTGCAGGGTGCTTTGCCTGTGTTTTCCCTTGAGAAGTTTTCATTGGTGGATGGGGCCTGCAGTCATACCAGATGTCTGCCCCTAGCTCATTGCTGGGTCCACAGTGGAACTGGTGTGTGTGGTTATCTTCTTCTCTTCCCAGAAAGGAATCACTCCAGAGTGGTGCTGGCTGCTGTTGGACTGCTTGCACAGTGCTGGGCTTGAAACATTGCTTTTGATGGGCTCCACCCCAAGGGTGTATTGGTGGGAGCAGGTCTGCAGAATGTGAGGGCAGTACACATGGTGCCAGCAAGATTAGAGCTGGCCTGCTGCTGGACAGGACCTGCAGCTGCCTGGGAAAACTCCTGGGGAGTCAGGTTGGGATGGAAGGTACGGTTTCACAGAACTGTGTGGGGACAAGGCATACTGTTTGCAAGCTAGTTCTAGAGTATTAATGCTGTGCTAGTTCCCTCAGGTGTCCCTGTATTTAGGCTGGGGTGCAGGGGAGCAAAATGGTGCCTGCCAGCTGTTTTGTTCTTGGTGAAGTCTCCCCAAAATCCTTGCCCTCTAGCACATACTCTGAGATTAAGAAATCAATCAATCAATTAATCAATCTTCCTGTGTACTCTAGGCATTTTTCAAACTGCTACTTCTGTGCTGTATCACAGGAATGGTGTTTGTTGTGCTATCTCCGGCTATCCTAGAACCAAGCTCCTGGTTTTTAAAGTCCCAGGTGGAACTGATTGTTTGCCCACTCTGGTTTTCAAAACCAAATATTATGCTGATTTGTTTTCCCAGTCTGGATCTCCCATGCCTGGGATGCCTGGTGTGGGGTCTGTTCCTCTCCCCTCCCTGAGCCCACAGAATCCCTCCCTCCTACAGACAGTCTCACAGGTCCATTTGGCTCCCGACTATGTCTCTGCCCTTCCTATTGTTTTGAATGTGGGCTCATCTCTACATTTAGCTGTGGGGAGTCTCTTGTGCTAGTCTTCAGGTCATTTTCTGGATTATTTACACTGATGTTGGTATTTTCTAGTTGTATCCAGGGGATGAAGAGTGAGGTTAGGAACTTCCTACTCTGCTGTCTTCTCCTGATGTCCAATCTTCATTGTTTTAAATTCCCTCTCTGAAAATTCCAACATCCCGGTCATGGCCAGTTCTGGTGATTGCTTTTTCTCTTCAAACTCTGTTTATTGCCTTTTATTATGCTTTATGATTTTCTCTTGATTACTGGATATGATTTTCTAGGGGAAATGAACAACAGTAAGTAGGCCTTTGGTAATGTAGTCGTAGTTCTAGTGAGAGGGAAGCATTCTATAGTGCTATGGTTAGGTCTCAGTCTTTTAGTGTGCCTGTGCCTCTGGACTGTGAACTTCACAACTATTTCTGGTTTTTGTTTTGTTGGTTTTGTTTTTTTTTTTTAACTCCACAAAAGCTGAAGTTGGGTATTTTCCTCCTTAGGTCAAATAGGCTCAGAGAAAATCCCAGCAGGTTTTCTAGCAGGTTAACTAGTTTTTCTTGAAGATAGACCATGTTAAGAAGAGTAGAGTGCTCTGGCATATTTCCAAATGACTCCTTTCCCCTCTCCCTGCCAGAAATATGGAGGGAATTTACTGTGATATTTCCTGTGAGCACCAGTCAAGCTCCTGACGGTAAGGTCACAAAAGTGTGGCAGTCCCCTATGACTGGTTTCCCCAAAAGGTTTTAATTCTCAGATTTGTACAGGCCTAGCCTCCAGCAATTTATCAATACAGCTCAGATTTTCTGATCCTATTCCTGGTTCCTGCGGAGGTTTCTACTCCAGTATATTGTAATTCTGTATCTGTCCAATTTTGTTGGAAACAGTTTGCCCCAAGACCTTAATCCTCTTAAAGATCCAAAAAAAAAAACAAAACAAAACCAACAACAAAAAAACTGTTGATTTTTCAGTTTGTTCAGTTTTGTATCTGTTGTTAAGATAAAGTGGTGACCCTCTAATGTCCTTACGTACCAATCCAGAAACCATAACCACCCTTAATTTTTAAGCCAAAATAATTCTAATAGAACATACATTGGCAATATATTTACACATTCCATAAACCGGATGTGTCTGTTAATTCAGCCCTTGTGGGCTTAATCCAAACATTTGGAATAGGTCAAAAGGACTGAGACAAAGAGACAGTTTCTTATTATGAGGAGACGATGTGCTTCAGGGAAGGCTTTGAATGGAACCCTTCTTGCAGTGATCATCTAACTTTTTAGGTTTCACTTTCTACCTCTGTTCAATGAAGGAGAAGGAGCTCCCAGTGGTGTAACTTGAGCTCATTCCACACTCTTAAGACCTCTAAGAAGCTGGAGTATACCTTCTCACCATTATAACTCATCAAGGAAGTGCTTGTCCAAAAGGCAACTAATTTACAGGGTGACCAGCATCATAGTAGGTGGGCATGCACAAGATCTCCATGTAGCAGGAAAGAGAGTAGCTATCTAAAGAAACCTGATCCTGTGACATTTGGTTTGGTTTGAGTTTTAGGCTTGTAAAGAACATCAGCACTTGCACTTCTAGGCAGGAGCATAAAGTAGGCAGAGAGAGTAGTGATAGAAAAAATGGCTCACGACAAGCTGGGAATAAGTAGCCACTAGAGCAATGGCTCTATAACAGTAGTTCCAGCTCTGGCAGCAGTGTATGCCT
>NW_022632445.1:5718-11426 GCF_010015895.1 Lontra canadensis | reverse complement strand
CTCTGCTTGACTTATTTCACTCAGCATAATCTCTTCCAGTCCCGTCCATGTTGCTACAAAAGTTGGGTATTCATCCTTTCTGATGGAGGCATAATACTCCATTGTTTTTTTTTTGTGTGTGTGTGTTGAGGTTGATAAATTATTTATAGATTTTAGGATACTAACCATTTGTCAGATATGCCATTTGCAAATATCTTCTCCCATTCTGAATGTAGCCTTTTAGCTTTGTTGATTGTTTCCTTTGCTGTGCAGAAACTTTTTATCCTGAAGAAGTCCCACAATTTCCTTTTTGCCTTTGTTTCCCTTGTCTCTGGCAACGTGTCTAAAAACGTTGTTCCAGTCCAGATCAAAGAGGTTGCTGCTTGTGTTCTCCTCTAGGATTATTATAGTTTCTTGTCTCACAGTTAGGCTTTCTTCCATTTTAAATTTACTTTTGTGTATGGTGTAAGAAAGTGGCCCAGTTTCATTCTTATGCATGTGTCTGTCCAATTTTCCCAACACCATTTGTTGAAGAGACTGTCTTTTTCCCATCGGATATTCTTTATTGCTTTGTTGAAGATTAGTTGACCATAGAGTTATGGGTCCATTTCTGAGTTTTCTATTCTGTTCCATTGATATATGTGTTTCTTTTTGTGTCAGTAAATACTGTCTTGATGACTACAGCTATGTAATATAGCCTGCAGTCTGCAATCTTGAAGCCTCCAGCTTTGCTTTTCTTTTTCAACATAACTTTGGCTATTCAGGGTCTTTTGTGGTCCCATATAAATGTTAGGACTCTTTTTTCTAGCTCTGTGAAAAATGCTGGTGGTATTTTGATAGGGATTGCATTAAATGTATAGATTGCTTTGGGTAGTATAGACATTTTAATAATATTTGTTCTTCCAACCCATGGGTATGAAATGTTCTTCCATTTCTTTGTGTCATCTTCAATTTATTTCATAAGTGTCTTACAGTTTTCAGAGTATAGACCTTTTACCTCTCTGGTTAAGTTTTTATTCCTAGATATCTTATGGTTTTTTGGTGAAATTGTAAATGGGATCAATTCCTTGATTTCTCTTTCTGCTGCTTCATTATTGCCATATAAGTGAATTAGATTTCTGTATGTTGATTTTATATCCTGCATATTTGATAAATTCATGTATCGGTTCTAGCAAATTTTTGGTGGAGTCTTTAGGGTTTTCTACATAGCGTATCCTGCCATCTGCAAATAGTGAAAGTTTGACTTCTTTCTTGCTGATCTGAATACCTTTTATTTCTTTCTGTTGTCTTACTGCTGAGGATAAGACTTGTAGTACTATGTTAAATAGTAATGGTGAGAGTGGACATCCCTTTCTTTTTCCTGACCATAGAGGAAAATCTCCGTTTTTCCTTATTGAGGATATTAGCCATAAGTCATTCATATATGATATTGAGACATGTTCCATCTATTCCAAAGTTCCATTCCGGCTTTGTTGAGGGTTTTTAGTATTTTGTCAAATGCTCTTTCTGCCTCTAATGAGAGGATTATATTGTTCTTATCCTTTCTTTTATTAATGTGGTGTACCACATTGATTTGTGAATACTGAACCAACACTGCACCCCAGGAATAAATCCCACTTGATCATGGTGAATAGTTCTTTTAATGTCCTGTTGGGTTCAATTTGCTAGTATTTTGTTGAGAATTTTTGCCCCTGTATTCATCAGGAATATTGGCCTATAATTCTTTTTTTAAGTGGGATCTTTGTCCGGTTTTGGAATCAAGTTAATAGTGGCCTCATAGAATAAGTTTGGAAGTTTTCATTCCCTTTCTATTTTGGGGGACAGTTTCATTTAAATAGGTATTAACTCCTCTTTAAACATCTTTTCTTTGCTGTGTTCTTGGTGCCTGGAACAGATAATAACTAATGTAATAGATGTTAAATCAATATTTGTTGAATAGATGGAAGAATGAATATTAAAATTTGGGGAAAAAATAAACATCTTGTTGAATTCCCCCTGGGAAGCCAAGGGCCCTGGACTTTCGTTTGTTGAGAGATTTTTGATTGCTGATTCCATTTCTTTGCTAGTTTTGGGTCTGTTCAAATTATCTGTTTCTTCCTGTTTCAGTTGTGGTAGTTGATATATTTCTAAGACTTTATTCGATTCTTCTAGATTGCCCAATGACTTGTCATGCAGTTTTTCATAATATTCTCTTATAATTGTGTTTCTGTGGTGTTGGTTGTGATCACTCATCTTTCACTTATGGTTTTATTTATTTGAATCCTTTATCTTTTCTTTCAATAAGTCTGGTTAAGGGTTTATCAATTTTATTAATACTTTCAAAGAACTAGTTCTTAGTTTTGTCTATCTGTTCTATTGTGGGTTTGTTGTTGTTGTTGTTTCTATATCATTTTTTCCTGCTCTAATCTTTATTATTTCCCTTCTTCTGCTGGCTTTAGGCTTTATTTGTTGTTATTTTTCTAGCTCCTTAAAGTGTAAGGTTAGGTTCTGTATTTGAGACTTTTCTTGCTTTTTGAGATAGGCCGGCATTGCTATATACTTCCCTCTTATGACAGCATTTGCTGCATCCCAAAGATTTTGGACTATTGTGTTTTCATTTTCATTTGCTTCCATGTATTTTTTATTTATTTGATTTCCTGGTTAACCCATTCATTCTTTACTAGGATGTTTTTTAACCTCCAAATATTTATGGTGTTTTGAAATTCTTCTTGTGGTTGACTTCAACTTTCATACAATTGTGGTCTGAAAATACACATGGTATGATCTCAATCTCTTTGTACTTGTTGAGTGCTGATTTTTCACCCAGTATGTGATCTATTCTGGACAACGTTCCATATGCACTTGAAAAGAATGTGCATTTTGCTATTTTAGGATGACATTTTCTGAATACATCAGTAAAGTGCATCTGGTTCCAGTGTGTTTTTTGATTTTTGGCTTAGATGATCTGTCCTTTGCTGTAAGTGGGGTGTTGAAGTCCCCTACTATCTTTTATCACCAGTGAGTTTTTTTATGTGTGCTATTAATTGATTTATATATATATTTGCGTGCACCCATGTTAGAGGAATAAATATTTACAATTGTTAGATCTTGATGGACAGATCGTTTAATCATCATGATTAGTTTTATCTAACCTATTAGTATATTTCTTGTTACAGCCTTTGGTTTAAAATCTAGTTTGTCTGATATAATTCTTATTACTCTGGTTTCTCTTGGTGTTCATAAGCATGATAGATGATTTTCCATTCCTTTACTTTCAATCTGCAGATATCGTAAGGTCTAAAATGAGTCTCTTGTAGGCAGTATATAGATAGGTCCTGTTTTTGTCTTTTCTAATCCATTCTGATACCCTATACCTTTTGACTGAACCATTTAGCCCATTTACATTTAGAAAGATTATTGATAGATATGAATTTCGTTCCATTGTGTTACCCATAAAGCTGGTGTTTCTGGTGATGTTTTCTATTCCTTTCCAGTCTTTTTAAATTTGGGTCTTTTCTTCCCACTCAAAGAGTCCTCTTTAATATTTCTTGCAGGGCTGGTTTAATGGTCATGACTCCTTTAGTTTTTGTTTGTCTTGGAAACACTATCTGTCCTTCTATTCTGAATGACAGCCTTGGTGGATAAAAAATTTTTGGCTACATATTTTTCCCATTCAGCACCCTTAATATAACATTCCACTCTCTTCTGGTCTGCCAAATTTCTGTGGACAGATCTGCTGTGAATATGATCTGTCTTCCCTGATCTGTTAAGTTCTTTTTTTTTCCCTTGCTGCTTTCAGGATTCTTTCATATCTGTGTATATTGAGAATTTGACTATGATATGTCTTGATGTTGGCCGGCTTTTGTTGAATTTCATGGGATTTATTTGTGCTTCTTGGATTTGGATATCTGTATCCTTCCCCAGGTTACGGAAGTTTCCAGCTATAATTTGCTCAAGTAAACCTTCTGCTCCTTTTACTTTCTTTTCTTCTTCTGGGACTCTTATGATGTGAATGTTATTACACTTAAAGAGTTGCTCAATTCCCTAAGTATACATTTGTGATCTGGTACCAGTCTTTCCCTCTTTTTTCAGTTTCATTATTTTCCATAATTTTATCTTCTATGTCACTGATTCATTCCTCTGCTTGATGCATCCTCATTGTCATGGCATCCCTTCAGGTTTGCATATTGTTTAGGGTATTTTTAATTTCAGCCTGACTAGTTTTTAACCTTTTATCTCTGCAGTAAGGGATTCTCTAGTGCCCTCTATGCTATTTTCCCAGCTAATATCCTTATAATTGTTGTGTTAAATTCTATTTCAGACATTTTACTTCATCTGTGTTGATTAAATCCCTGGCCATTACCTCTTCCTATCCTTTCTGTTGGGGTGAATTCCTCCATCTTGTCATTTTGTCTGGGTCACTGTGTTTTGCTAATAAAGCCTGTTATATTCCTACTCCTGATAGTAATGTCTATATTAAGAAGTCTAAAAAATAAAAATAAGGGGGAGATAGAGCCTATGTGTGTTTTGGTGTGCCCTCTTACACTGTTGGTGGGAATGCAAGTTGGTGCAGCCACTTTGGAAAACAGTGTGGAGATTCCTAAAACAATTAAAATAGAGACACCCTATGACAATGCAATTGAACTACTGGGTACTTACCCCAAAGATACAGATGTAGTGAAAAGAAGGGCCATATATATCCCAGTGTTCATAGAAGCAATGTCCACAATTGCCAAACTGTAGAAAGAGCCAAGATGCCCTTCGATGGACGAATGGGTAAAGAAGATGTGGTCCATATATACAATGGAATATTACTCAGCCATCAGAAAGGATGAACACCCAACTTTTGTATCAACATGGATGGGACTAGAGGGGATTATGCTGAGTGAAATAAGTCAAGCAGAGGAAGTCAATTATCATATGTTTTCACTTACTTGTGGAGAATAAGGAATAACATGGAGGACGTCAGGATAAGGAAAGGAAAAGTGAATTGGGGGAAATTGGAGGGAGAGACGAAAGATGAGAGACTATGGATACTGAGAAACAAAGAGGGTTATGGAAGGGAAGGAGCTGGAGGGATGGGTGAGCCTGGTGGTGGGTATTAAGGAGGGCACATATTGCATGGAGCACTGGGTATGGTGCATAAACAATCTCTTGGAACATGAAAATATAAAATTAAATTAAGATGTTAAAAAAACCCTACATAATAATAATAATAAATAATAAACAAAAGGAAGCTAGATCCTATTTCCCCTAGAGCTTAAGTTTTCCAACATTTTATGATCAGTAGACTTGGTGCATGCATGAGGTTTGTGCTGGTCTTCTGGAGGTGGGGACTACTGTGCTGATTCTTATGGGGACATGCCCTCGAGGAGATGCACTTGAAGTATGAAGGGGGGTGTGGCTTGGTGTAAACAGCTCAGACCTCCACTGGGTGGTGCTGTTTTGCTCACTGAGGTAGGTCCCTATTTTTTTTAATCATTTTTTTAATTTATTTTCAGCATAACAGTATCCATTGTTTTTGTACCACACCCAGTGCTCCATGCAATCTGTGCCCTCTCTAATACCCACCACCTAGTTCCCCCAACCTCCCAACCCCCACCTCTTCAAACCTTTCAGATTGTTTTTCAGAGTCCATAGTCTCTCATTGTTCACCACCCCTTCCAATTTCCCCCAACTCCCTTCTCCTAACTCCTCATGTCCTCCATGCTATTTGTTATGCTCCACAAATAAGTGAAACCATATGATAA
>NW_022632445.1:0-5708 GCF_010015895.1 Lontra canadensis | reverse complement strand
CTCTGCTTGACTTATTTCACTCAGCATAATCTCTTCCAGTCCCGTCCATGTTGCTACAAAAGTTGGGTATTCATCCTTTCTGATGGAGGCATAATACTCCATTGTTTTTTTTTTGTGTGTGTGTGTTGAGGTTGATAAATTATTTATAGATTTTAGGATACTAACCATTTGTCAGATATGCCATTTGCAAATATCTTCTCCCATTCTGAATGTAGCCTTTTAGCTTTGTTGATTGTTTCCTTTGCTGTGCAGAAACTTTTTATCCTGAAGAAGTCCCACAATTTCCTTTTTGCCTTTGTTTCCCTTGTCTCTGGCAACGTGTCTAAAAACGTTGTTCCAGTCCAGATCAAAGAGGTTGCTGCTTGTGTTCTCCTCTAGGATTATTATAGTTTCTTGTCTCACAGTTAGGCTTTCTTCCATTTTAAATTTACTTTTGTGTATGGTGTAAGAAAGTGGCCCAGTTTCATTCTTATGCATGTGTCTGTCCAATTTTCCCAACACCATTTGTTGAAGAGACTGTCTTTTTCCCATCGGATATTCTTTATTGCTTTGTTGAAGATTAGTTGACCATAGAGTTATGGGTCCATTTCTGAGTTTTCTATTCTGTTCCATTGATATATGTGTTTCTTTTTGTGTCAGTAAATACTGTCTTGATGACTACAGCTATGTAATATAGCCTGCAGTCTGCAATCTTGAAGCCTCCAGCTTTGCTTTTCTTTTTCAACATAACTTTGGCTATTCAGGGTCTTTTGTGGTCCCATATAAATGTTAGGACTCTTTTTTCTAGCTCTGTGAAAAATGCTGGTGGTATTTTGATAGGGATTGCATTAAATGTATAGATTGCTTTGGGTAGTATAGACATTTTAATAATATTTGTTCTTCCAACCCATGGGTATGAAATGTTCTTCCATTTCTTTGTGTCATCTTCAATTTATTTCATAAGTGTCTTACAGTTTTCAGAGTATAGACCTTTTACCTCTCTGGTTAAGTTTTTATTCCTAGATATCTTATGGTTTTTTGGTGAAATTGTAAATGGGATCAATTCCTTGATTTCTCTTTCTGCTGCTTCATTATTGCCATATAAGTGAATTAGATTTCTGTATGTTGATTTTATATCCTGCATATTTGATAAATTCATGTATCGGTTCTAGCAAATTTTTGGTGGAGTCTTTAGGGTTTTCTACATAGCGTATCCTGCCATCTGCAAATAGTGAAAGTTTGACTTCTTTCTTGCTGATCTGAATACCTTTTATTTCTTTCTGTTGTCTTACTGCTGAGGATAAGACTTGTAGTACTATGTTAAATAGTAATGGTGAGAGTGGACATCCCTTTCTTTTTCCTGACCATAGAGGAAAATCTCCGTTTTTCCTTATTGAGGATATTAGCCATAAGTCATTCATATATGATATTGAGACATGTTCCATCTATTCCAAAGTTCCATTCCGGCTTTGTTGAGGGTTTTTAGTATTTTGTCAAATGCTCTTTCTGCCTCTAATGAGAGGATTATATTGTTCTTATCCTTTCTTTTATTAATGTGGTGTACCACATTGATTTGTGAATACTGAACCAACACTGCACCCCAGGAATAAATCCCACTTGATCATGGTGAATAGTTCTTTTAATGTCCTGTTGGGTTCAATTTGCTAGTATTTTGTTGAGAATTTTTGCCCCTGTATTCATCAGGAATATTGGCCTATAATTCTTTTTTTAAGTGGGATCTTTGTCCGGTTTTGGAATCAAGTTAATAGTGGCCTCATAGAATAAGTTTGGAAGTTTTCATTCCCTTTCTATTTTGGGGGACAGTTTCATTTAAATAGGTATTAACTCCTCTTTAAACATCTTTTCTTTGCTGTGTTCTTGGTGCCTGGAACAGATAATAACTAATGTAATAGATGTTAAATCAATATTTGTTGAATAGATGGAAGAATGAATATTAAAATTTGGGGAAAAAATAAACATCTTGTTGAATTCCCCCTGGGAAGCCAAGGGCCCTGGACTTTCGTTTGTTGAGAGATTTTTGATTGCTGATTCCATTTCTTTGCTAGTTTTGGGTCTGTTCAAATTATCTGTTTCTTCCTGTTTCAGTTGTGGTAGTTGATATATTTCTAAGACTTTATTCGATTCTTCTAGATTGCCCAATGACTTGTCATGCAGTTTTTCATAATATTCTCTTATAATTGTGTTTCTGTGGTGTTGGTTGTGATCACTCATCTTTCACTTATGGTTTTATTTATTTGAATCCTTTATCTTTTCTTTCAATAAGTCTGGTTAAGGGTTTATCAATTTTATTAATACTTTCAAAGAACTAGTTCTTAGTTTTGTCTATCTGTTCTATTGTGGGTTTGTTGTTGTTGTTGTTTCTATATCATTTTTTCCTGCTCTAATCTTTATTATTTCCCTTCTTCTGCTGGCTTTAGGCTTTATTTGTTGTTATTTTTCTAGCTCCTTAAAGTGTAAGGTTAGGTTCTGTATTTGAGACTTTTCTTGCTTTTTGAGATAGGCCGGCATTGCTATATACTTCCCTCTTATGACAGCATTTGCTGCATCCCAAAGATTTTGGACTATTGTGTTTTCATTTTCATTTGCTTCCATGTATTTTTTATTTATTTGATTTCCTGGTTAACCCATTCATTCTTTACTAGGATGTTTTTTAACCTCCAAATATTTATGGTGTTTTGAAATTCTTCTTGTGGTTGACTTCAACTTTCATACAATTGTGGTCTGAAAATACACATGGTATGATCTCAATCTCTTTGTACTTGTTGAGTGCTGATTTTTCACCCAGTATGTGATCTATTCTGGACAACGTTCCATATGCACTTGAAAAGAATGTGCATTTTGCTATTTTAGGATGACATTTTCTGAATACATCAGTAAAGTGCATCTGGTTCCAGTGTGTTTTTTGATTTTTGGCTTAGATGATCTGTCCTTTGCTGTAAGTGGGGTGTTGAAGTCCCCTACTATCTTTTATCACCAGTGAGTTTTTTTATGTGTGCTATTAATTGATTTATATATATATTTGCGTGCACCCATGTTAGAGGAATAAATATTTACAATTGTTAGATCTTGATGGACAGATCGTTTAATCATCATGATTAGTTTTATCTAACCTATTAGTATATTTCTTGTTACAGCCTTTGGTTTAAAATCTAGTTTGTCTGATATAATTCTTATTACTCTGGTTTCTCTTGGTGTTCATAAGCATGATAGATGATTTTCCATTCCTTTACTTTCAATCTGCAGATATCGTAAGGTCTAAAATGAGTCTCTTGTAGGCAGTATATAGATAGGTCCTGTTTTTGTCTTTTCTAATCCATTCTGATACCCTATACCTTTTGACTGAACCATTTAGCCCATTTACATTTAGAAAGATTATTGATAGATATGAATTTCGTTCCATTGTGTTACCCATAAAGCTGGTGTTTCTGGTGATGTTTTCTATTCCTTTCCAGTCTTTTTAAATTTGGGTCTTTTCTTCCCACTCAAAGAGTCCTCTTTAATATTTCTTGCAGGGCTGGTTTAATGGTCATGACTCCTTTAGTTTTTGTTTGTCTTGGAAACACTATCTGTCCTTCTATTCTGAATGACAGCCTTGGTGGATAAAAAATTTTTGGCTACATATTTTTCCCATTCAGCACCCTTAATATAACATTCCACTCTCTTCTGGTCTGCCAAATTTCTGTGGACAGATCTGCTGTGAATATGATCTGTCTTCCCTGATCTGTTAAGTTCTTTTTTTTTCCCTTGCTGCTTTCAGGATTCTTTCATATCTGTGTATATTGAGAATTTGACTATGATATGTCTTGATGTTGGCCGGCTTTTGTTGAATTTCATGGGATTTATTTGTGCTTCTTGGATTTGGATATCTGTATCCTTCCCCAGGTTACGGAAGTTTCCAGCTATAATTTGCTCAAGTAAACCTTCTGCTCCTTTTACTTTCTTTTCTTCTTCTGGGACTCTTATGATGTGAATGTTATTACACTTAAAGAGTTGCTCAATTCCCTAAGTATACATTTGTGATCTGGTACCAGTCTTTCCCTCTTTTTTCAGTTTCATTATTTTCCATAATTTTATCTTCTATGTCACTGATTCATTCCTCTGCTTGATGCATCCTCATTGTCATGGCATCCCTTCAGGTTTGCATATTGTTTAGGGTATTTTTAATTTCAGCCTGACTAGTTTTTAACCTTTTATCTCTGCAGTAAGGGATTCTCTAGTGCCCTCTATGCTATTTTCCCAGCTAATATCCTTATAATTGTTGTGTTAAATTCTATTTCAGACATTTTACTTCATCTGTGTTGATTAAATCCCTGGCCATTACCTCTTCCTATCCTTTCTGTTGGGGTGAATTCCTCCATCTTGTCATTTTGTCTGGGTCACTGTGTTTTGCTAATAAAGCCTGTTATATTCCTACTCCTGATAGTAATGTCTATATTAAGAAGTCTAAAAAATAAAAATAAGGGGGAGATAGAGCCTATGTGTGTTTTGGTGTGCCCTCTTACACTGTTGGTGGGAATGCAAGTTGGTGCAGCCACTTTGGAAAACAGTGTGGAGATTCCTAAAACAATTAAAATAGAGACACCCTATGACAATGCAATTGAACTACTGGGTACTTACCCCAAAGATACAGATGTAGTGAAAAGAAGGGCCATATATATCCCAGTGTTCATAGAAGCAATGTCCACAATTGCCAAACTGTAGAAAGAGCCAAGATGCCCTTCGATGGACGAATGGGTAAAGAAGATGTGGTCCATATATACAATGGAATATTACTCAGCCATCAGAAAGGATGAACACCCAACTTTTGTATCAACATGGATGGGACTAGAGGGGATTATGCTGAGTGAAATAAGTCAAGCAGAGGAAGTCAATTATCATATGTTTTCACTTACTTGTGGAGAATAAGGAATAACATGGAGGACGTCAGGATAAGGAAAGGAAAAGTGAATTGGGGGAAATTGGAGGGAGAGACGAAAGATGAGAGACTATGGATACTGAGAAACAAAGAGGGTTATGGAAGGGAAGGAGCTGGAGGGATGGGTGAGCCTGGTGGTGGGTATTAAGGAGGGCACATATTGCATGGAGCACTGGGTATGGTGCATAAACAATCTCTTGGAACATGAAAATATAAAATTAAATTAAGATGTTAAAAAAACCCTACATAATAATAATAATAAATAATAAACAAAAGGAAGCTAGATCCTATTTCCCCTAGAGCTTAAGTTTTCCAACATTTTATGATCAGTAGACTTGGTGCATGCATGAGGTTTGTGCTGGTCTTCTGGAGGTGGGGACTACTGTGCTGATTCTTATGGGGACATGCCCTCGAGGAGATGCACTTGAAGTATGAAGGGGGGTGTGGCTTGGTGTAAACAGCTCAGACCTCCACTGGGTGGTGCTGTTTTGCTCACTGAGGTAGGTCCCTATTTTTTTTAATCATTTTTTTAATTTATTTTCAGCATAACAGTATCCATTGTTTTTGTACCACACCCAGTGCTCCATGCAATCTGTGCCCTCTCTAATACCCACCACCTAGTTCCCCCAACCTCCCAACCCCCACCTCTTCAAACCTTTCAGATTGTTTTTCAGAGTCCATAGTCTCTCATTGTTCACCACCCCTTCCAATTTCCCCCAACTCCCTTCTCCTAACTCCTCATGTCCTCCATGCTATTTGTTATGCTCCACAAATAAGTGAAACCATATGATAA
>NW_022632444.1:0-11428 GCF_010015895.1 Lontra canadensis | reverse complement strand
TTTTTAGCTATACATCTCTCAAACTGATTTTAGCTTCATTGACCTAGCTCTTCTACTGTGCATAATGAATAATAATATTAATTTCTTCTATAGTAAATAACTACTAGTAGTTATATAACTAAAGTGCACAGGAGAAGAATGGGGCACAAACAAATCAGTTGCAAGAGAATGGGAGTAGGGGATGACAGTAGAAAAGACTGCCGCCCCAAACAACTCCTCAGTCTCATATTTATTACAAAGTGGGTAATAACCAACAAAGCCAGAGTAGATTACACATTGACCATGAGTCTTGTAAATACATAAGAAGAAAGGCAAAATATGTCTGGTTACATAGTACATGACCTATAGTGAGCAAGCCCAAATGAAAGGATTGTCTGACTAACTGCTGATGCTCTCTGGGGCAGGGGACATAACAGAAAAATGAAGCAGGAAGCATTCTGTCCTAGCAGCCAGGCATTCCCAACTGCTAGGCTTCCATGAAGCAGGACTTGATCTGACCTGAGTGAGCCATGCATCCCAGCTGCTGGGCTTCAAGGATGGATATCGTCCTCTCTCCCAGAGGCCTGTTGTCAGTACATGTTTTTCTTAAGGATATATCTAAGCATGCTTGGTAACTAGTATAATTTCTCACAGTTTATATTTTAAGCAGTACTTTGTTCTGAGGGATGGTTACACTAAAGCATCTTTGGATTGCTTAATGATAAAACAATGGCTTAACTTGGAAGTATGTTTAAAGCAAAGTCATTTGCGTTGACCCATAGCAGGGTTGAAAAAAAGAAAAACAAAAAAACACTTTGAGAGCCTTAGGTTTTAATCTTATTAAATTGTCTCAATATATGTATTTTGTATTCTTTTCTGTGCTTTTTTTATTTTCTAAAATTAGATAATGTTCCTGGATCATTAGATTTATTTTCTCAAAATAAAGAAACTACACATATAAAGGATCATGGAAAAATGTTATCAATGGTTTATCTGTTATTCCTGAAATCATTCATGATTCAAATATCTTTTAAGATCTAGTCCATTAATGAACTATACAGAGTATTTAGATAATCATTTTCAAACATATTCAAATCAAGACCCATAGTTAAGATAAAAAGAAATAAAAAATGGCCTAATATACATATATTTTTATTAAAAATGAAATATGATATAGATGTATGAAGATTTTTTTTTATACTTAATATTATCATAAAG
The DNA here is from genome assembly GCF_010015895.1 of Lontra canadensis. Classification (NCBI taxonomy): domain Eukaryota; kingdom Metazoa; phylum Chordata; class Mammalia; order Carnivora; family Mustelidae; genus Lontra; species Lontra canadensis. Next base: position 10,231 of record NW_022632444.1, on the reverse strand, counting down.
TTTTACAGGTGAGGTAAACACAACACCAGGGGAGGTAGGCGCAAGGCAATATTTATTAAAGGCACTCTCTGGTGAAGTTTTGGGGCTCAGGAGAAGGGGAGCCAAGAAAGTCACTCTGGGAGGAGGTTGGCACTCTCCGGCAAGGTTCCTGGACTCTGGTAAAGGGAGCCAGGGAACTTCATTCTGGAAGGGAGTGGGTGGGGTCTTTTATCAGGCCAAGGCAGGTCATGGGTTCACATCCATACATGGTAAGGTATTTGGTGATCAGAGGGTATGGGTGGGGGTTCCTGATGCTCTTGTTTCCTGCATAGGTATCAACTTACCTATAGAGACATGACCTGGGCATACATCCTTTTGGCAGGAAAGTCAAGGGTTAAGGAAGGGGGAGGGGGATTGGAAGATAGTGGACCCAAAGGTCATTTCTATTGTTTTTCCTGCATTTGGAGCCCCCGACCCAACAATTATAACACTCTGTTTATGACATAGAAAGTTTTTTAAAATCCTAGATTGAAATCCTAGATTTTGATCTATGGTTCAAAAATCTGTAAGTAAATATTTATTTTAATTCTACTATTTTGGTTTTACTGGGGTAGCTATATATGTATATATTTTTGTCTCTTCAAAAACTGATATTGGGAAAACTGGTCAGCTATTTGCAGAAGAATGAAATTACACCACACAAAAAATTAAACTCAAAATAGATTAAAGATCTATATGTAAGACCTGAAAGCATAAAAATCCTAGAAGAGAGCACAGGCAGTAATCTCTCTGAAACTGGCCAAAGCAACATTTTTCTATATATGTCTCCAGAGGCAAAGGAAATATATTTCTGCAACAATCGTTATCATGTCTATAAATATTCAGACACTGTTCTCCAGTTTCCAGGATTATGTGCTCTTAGGGCTGAAATGCCTAATTCTGAGTTCTAAGTTTGATGTCATTTACAGACTTTATTTTCTTCCTAGATTTTGGTGGAAGCTGATGACCCAGTCACTATTCCTGAGCTTAATAAGAGCTATGATTATTGTTATTCTTAATATATATTCTTTTAAATGTGACCAGAAGAAATAAATGTGTTTCCTGTCTTAGAAATATAAGACTAGAATGGCCTTGGTTGTAAATAAAAGCAAAGTTCTTGTTTTGTGGGAAAGAAAACAGAAGCCAGAGATACTAATATTCACAGAGATAGATCTATATCAACATATAAACTGTACAGCATGCTGGTCCATTTATATCATTTTTATATTTCTTATTTAAAATAACAATTGCCTATTTTTTTTATTTTTTCTTTTCTTTTTCTACTATGTTCATCTTGCCTTTTTACTCTCAAATTTCCCCGAGGACAAGAAGGAATTCATGAAGGAGATTTTTTAAAAGATTTTATTTATTTACTTGAGAGAAAGAGACAGACAGAGAGAGAGAGAGAGAGCAGGGGAAGTAGGGAGAGGGAGAAGCTGACTCCCTGATGAGCTGAAAGCCCCACCCAGGGCTAGATCTCAGGACCCTGGGATCATGACCAGAGCTGAAAACAGATGTTTAACCATCTGAACCATCAAGGTGCCCTATAATAAGGGAGGTTTTTGATGACAAAATATCTCAATATCTTCTTTCTATAATACTAAAACATAGAATCAATAAAAATTCTCTCTAAAATTAACTGTGTAAAAACCACAAATTGTTAAAATGTAATCTATATGACATTTATCCATCATGTTCCTTCTTCATTCTTAGCAACAGCATTTTGTCTATGCTCTAAGTTCTTAATAATATTTGCTGTATTATTTTCTTCTTGTGGGATTGATGAAGTTCTAGAACCTAGGTGAGGTTCGGTGGACTGAGGTCCAGAGCCGATGACCAAGAAAGAATTCTTGAAACATCTTTGGTGCAAAATGGTGGTTTATTAAAGCATGGGGACAGAACCCATGGGCAGGAAGAGCTGCTGCCCAGGATTGTGAGAAATGGCAGGTTATGTACCTTGTGGTTGGGGGAAGGGCAGGGGAAAGGAGGTTTCAATGGAACTTTCATATACTAAAGAGGGCCTACAAGGTGCCAAGATATTGGAGGCCTACCTGGGGCCTTGCCCTTGTGGCTTGATCAATGTTGTCTTTAGGCCAGCCATTAACATCAATATAGTTGGGAGATTCTTGGTGGGATGTCACAATCCTGCTATCAATCATCTTTGTTAGTGAGATTTAGGTTCAGAAGAGATTTAACTATATTTACATTCCCTTCTACCTCAGCCTCCTTCAGTTTTGTTTATGGTGGGGAAGGTGAGATTAGGGTTTAAGAACTGAGTTATTTGCCTCTGGAAGTTTGTGCTATTGATAAGGTAACTTCTTTGTAGATCTCTAGGACATTTGTAAACCAAGGGAGACTCCTGTTTTACAGGATTGTGATCTCTGCAAGTTAACTATATGTTTCTCATTTATGGCAGTCAGGGGTGCCTGAGGAATGCTACACATATTACCTAGGGGGAGCGGATGGAGAGGGGGTGCAAGGTGCCAGCTTTTGCTTTGTCTTCAGCCAGCCTCCTGCTCCCTCATCAGGATGAACTTGGCAAGTAAGTAGGGGCTAAGTGTCAAACTTGCATTGTGACTATTTTTTTCTTCTATATTTTTCTGATCAGCATTCATTTAAGAATAGACACATATTTGCTATTAGACACCAGCAAAAGTGGCAGATCAAAAGGCAGAGATTATTAGTGTATCTAAACAATGACGGAAATGTTAAATTATAAAATTAGTGATCCTAAATATACTGATGTCATAACTTGGAGAACTCTGTAATTTATTTCAGCAAAATAAACTTTGGAATATGGGAGAGATAAATACATTCATTGACAATATGAAACATACTTTCTTTTTGCTATTTTAATGATTCAAGTCATAAATATAACCCCAGATTTTCTTAATTTACTTAAAATGTGAGAGGCAGTGCACTCATAATCTACTTCAGGAGGTTTTTGTCATGAGTTTACCCTTGCCTCTGTCATGTAAAAGCCTCTCACACTGAGAAAATGCAGGCTTGATTGCACACAAGCTTTCTATATCCTCTGCTCTAAGCAAAGGAATTTCTTTTCATCACTTTTATCTTTCCATATTACCATAAACATTGTTCTGAACTAAACTCCAAGAGGGACTATTGTAAACCTGTGAATTCTAAGAGATTTCCCAGGGGTAAAACCCTATGACTGGAAGGTAAAACACTTCACAGCTCCCTGAATAAGACGAAGATTGAATACTATTCAAAGACAAAACAATTTTACCTTCTCTGGTCATGGTATAAATCCCTTAGAGACCAGAGTAAAGAAAGGAAAAAATGCAAAGAGAGATAAACTCAAGAAGCATAGTGATGCCATGACAGGTATCTTTCCAGACAACTAACAATATAGTGAAGTAAAAGCAGAAGTGTATTTACCAGCAACCCAATCAACACGGTTTCCCTTTGTCTGTACTTATTTTTCCTGATATGCCCATGGAGCTCAGTCTACACTCAGGAGATAGTTTATTCTCAGTTCCTTTGGGACTGGTTAAATACAGGACTGAGCTGCACAATAGTGGACCCTCCACCAAAGGTAGTGCCCAGGCTTTTTAAATTTATACATCTCCATCATTATAAAATAGAGTGAATAAATAAGCAATTCATTTTTGTTGTGTATTTTTAGTATTATCTTTAAAGTGAAAACAGATCTTTGAAATGAAAATGTCCCAAACAGTTACCAAATTTATTGCCCAAAAAAACAAAAAACCAAAAAACATTTTCAAACTTCCGTGTTAGGCTGTTGTCCTATTTCTTTTTCTTTCTCTTTCTTTCTTTCTTTCTTTCTTTCTTTCTTTCTTTCTTTCTTTCTTTCTTCTTTTTTTTTGTGGTAATTTTTCTTTTTCTTTCTTTTTAAAAATTTTTTATTTATTTTTAAAATTTCTTTTCAGTGTTCCAGAATTCATTGTTTATGCACCACACCCAGTGCTCCATGCAATACATGCCCTCCATAATACCCACCACCAGGCTCACCCAACCTCCCACCCCCTCCCCTACAAAACCCTCAGTTAGTTCCTCAGAGTCCACGGTCTCTCATGGTTCTTCTTCCCCTCCAATTTACCCCAACTCCCTTCTCTCTATCTCCCCATGTTCTCCGTGTTATTCCTTATGCTCCACAAATAGGTGAAACCATATGATAATTGACTCTCTCTGCTTGACTTATTTCACTCGGCAAAATCCTTCCAGTCCTTTCCATGTTGATACAAAAGTTGGGTATTCATCCTTTCTGATGGAGGCATAATACTCCATAGTATATATGGACCACATCTTCTTTATCCATTCATCCATTGAAGGGCATTTTGGTTCTTTCCACAGGAGACTGTGGCCATTGTTGCTATGAATACTGGGGTACAGATGGCCCTTCTTTTCACTACATCAGTATCTGTGGGGTAAATACCCAGTAGTGCAATTGCAGGGTCATGGGAAGCTCTATTTTTAATTTCTTAAGGAATCTCCATGCTGTTTTCCAAAGTGGCTGCACCAACTTGCATTCCCACCAACAGTGTAAGAGGGTTCCCCTTTCTCCACATTCTCTCCAACACATGTTGTTTCCTATCTTGTTGATTTTGGCCATTCTAACGGGTGTCAAATGGCTAACAGATGTATGAAAAAATGTTCATCATCACTAGCCATCAGGGAGTTTCAAATCAAAACCACATTGAGATACCACCTTAGACCTGTTGCCCACTTTCTTTCAAAAACCATTCAGGATTAAATCATCTGCCAGATTTAAAAGTCTCATTAAAAATCCTTTATCTTGTCAACTCTCAGCCCCAACCTACTTAGTATATCCACACTCCATGCGGCCAAATCTGGATCTCATTACTCCCTTGAAAAATACCTGCTCTGTGCTCAACAAACTTTGCTTTCCTTTTTTTTCCTATGCTTTCTTTTTTAAGTTACTAATTTTTAAAAAAGTGAGTATAGTTGACACACAATGTTATGTTAGCTTGAGGTGTACCACTTAATGATTTGACAAGTTTATACATTATGCTATGTTCACCACAAGTGTAACTACATCTGTCCCGTTACACTGGTATTATAGTATCATAGATAGTATTCCTTCTGTTGTGTGTTTTACTCCCATGACTTATTCATTCCATAACTGAAAACCTATATCTTCCTCTCCCTTCACCCATTTTACCCAACCCCTCACCCACCTCTCCTCTGGCAACCATCAATTTGTTCTCCATATTTACACATCTGATTCTGCTTTTTGTTTATTTATTATCTTTTTTAAAGAAATCACTTATGAGGAGAATCATATAGTATTTGTCCTTCTCAGAGTTATTTCACTTAGAATAATACCCTCTTTGTGTACTCCCATGTTGTCTCATGTGGCAAAGAAAAAAAAAATAAAATAAACAAAACTCTCATCCTTTTTTATTGCTGCATACAATTCATGTATCTATCTATATCTCACCTCTTCTTTTTCCATCTTTCTACTGATATTGATTTCTATTATAATAATGTTGATTTCTATTATAAATAATGTAACATATTAGTAAACATAGTGGTGCAAATATCTTTTCAATTTACTGTTTTGTTTTGTTTTTTCCTTTTTCCCAGGGGGAGTGTCTAAATACCCAGTATGGAATCATTAGATCATAATGCATTCCTATTCTTAATTTTTTGAGGAAATTCCATAATGTTTTCCACAATGGCTGTACCAATTTACATTCTCACCAAGTACATTTGGGTCCTTTTTCTCCACATGCTTGTCAACGTGTGTTACTTTTTGACATTTTGATTTTAGCCATTCTAACTGTTATAAGGTGACTTCCCAGCATGGTTTTGATTTTTATTTCCCTGATAGTGAGTGATGTTGAGCATCTTTTCATACGTCTGTTGGCCATCTATATGTCTTCTTTGGAGTGATGTCTATCAGATCCTCTGCCCATTCAATGAGATTGTTTGGGTTTTTTGGTGTTCAGTTGTGTAAGTTCTCTATATATTTTGGATATTAACCCCTTATCAGGTATATCATTTGCAAATATCTTCCCCCTTTCAGTACACATTATTTTTGTTTTGTTGTGCAACAACTTTTTATTTTGATGTAGTCCCAATAGTTTATTTTTGCTTTTGTTTGCCTTGCCTTAGGGGACATATCTAGAAAATGTTGCTATAGTTGATGTCAGACAAATTACTGTCTGTGATTTCTTCTAAGATTATTCATGGTTCCAGGTCACACATATAGGTTTTTAATCCATTTTGAATTTTCCTTTTTGTTTTGATTTTATCATATATATATTTTTTTTAGATTGAATGTGAGGTGTTAGTGGTCCAACTTCATTGTTTTACATGTAACTGTCCAGGTTCCTAGCACTGCTGTTTGAAAATATAGTTTTTTCCCCATTGTATTTTCTTGTCTCCATTGTCATAGATTAATTGACCATAGAATCATAGCTTCTACTTCTGAGGTCTCTATTCTCTTGTATTGATCTATGTTTCTAGTTTTGTGCCAGTACCATACTGTTTTGATTACTATACCTTTGTAGTATATCTTGAAATCTCGGATTGGGATGCTTCCTGCTTTGTTTTTTTTCTCAGGATTGCTTTGGCTATTTGGGTCTTCTGTGGGGCCCTACACATATTAGGATTATTTGTTTTTGTGAAAAATGCTTTGGTATTTTGATAAGGACTGCTCACTGAGGTCTCAAGCCACTGGACCCAGATCTTACTCTAGTCTTTGCTTTTTGGATAGATGGGGAGAGAGGGTCCCTGCAGCTCTTCAGTTTTTTAAAACTGTGGCTTTTTTTCTGTGCTCAAGGAAAGAGGAATCTATTCCCAGTCCCTCAGTACTATCCCTCCTCACTTATGTTTCCAGTAAAGGGGGGCGGGTGGCTCCCTTAGTTATTGTGTCTCCCTGTTTATTCTGTGCTCTTGCCTTTGTCTTTGTCTTTGGTTGTTCAGAAGCTGTTCAGTCAGCCCTAGCTCTTCTTCAGGAGGAATTGTACTACTAATAGGTGTAATTTGGTGTGATCTATGGAGGAGGTATGTTCAGGGTCTTCCTATCTCACCATCTTCTCCATTCAAAAGAACATTTTAACATCTTGAAAAGCCTCAAGAGTACTTGAAACTTTAGCATTTCATTTTTAATTTAAGGATAATATATGCCTAATGTAATGAGAAAATAATGTCAAAGAATGAAGTATCAAATCAGTAGTATTTGGGAAATATAGAATAGCCCTTTGATTTTTGACCAATCCTCACTCACTTTTTCAGTATAACTGGGATTACACATTTATAGTATATTCTACCAGAGTTTTCTTTCTGTTAGATGTTTATATATATATATTCCCTCACACAGTCACATCCATACACTCAGACTTGTCTTTTTCCTTATATAATATGGTAATACATATTTACTATAGAAAATATTCTGTAAGTTTCCTTTTTTTAGTTAACAAAGTGTAGTAGATATCATTCATGGCCAAATTATCATCCATTTATAATTGCATAGAATAACAGAGGAGATTTCTGTATGATTTAGTAGTTTCATTGTTGGTTCTGTTTGAGGAAATCAGGTTGGTACCAATGCACATTATTAGCTACAGTGCTAAAGCCTTTTGTATGCATTCATTTGCAAGTATGTAAGTATTTGTACAGCATTTATGTGAGGACTGAATTTTTAAAAATATATTATTTATTTATCTTCAGAGAAAGAATGACAGAGTGAGAGTACAAACAGGGGGAGTGGCTCACAGATGGAGAAGCAGGTTCCCCACTGAGCAAGGAGCCAGAATCCCAGGATGCTGTAATTATGATCTGAGCTGAAGCCAGATGCTTAATCACTGAGCCACACAGGTATCCCTGTGAGTAATAAATTTTGATAGATATTTCAGAATTTCTCTTCCACAGACAAGAATAAAGACGTTTCATTGCATGGTAGTCATCATGGATATGGAAGATCATTTGCACATTTTAAAAATGGAAAAGCAAAAATGATGTCATAGCTCACCTAATAATAAAGACAGTATTGTAAAGAACAGATCACATTGCCAAGATTTTGAGGTTAAAGAGATCCAATAACTTGTAAACTTGCAAAACTTATCCAACCTGTCTTAGCATCAATTACTCTTTTCATAAAATGAGAAGACCAACCATCTGCCCTCCTAGGATATTGTAAAGATTAAAGGAGATAATGAATGAAAGCACTTACAGACTAGTTAGGATACAGGAAGTTCTAAGTAGATGAATGTTAAAAACTCCTTTTAATTTCATATTCTCCAATTGTTAGGTTGATTTTTTTTTTAACCTAATGTAGTTTTAATGAGTTAAGCACAGGGCTGTTTCATATGCTCCAATACATATGTTTAGAAACACATATATTTTAACAAAAGAAGATTTTACTTGACAGGTGGATCAAACAGTGTCATTTCAATGACTTAAGCATAAGGCAATCTCCATATGCTTCTACGCTTAAGTTTACATACACTTACAGCTTAATAAAAGAAGATGTTGCTTGAAAGAAAGATTATGAACAGTGGAGTTTCAATGAGTTAAGCACAGCAATATTCCCATTTACTTCTATACTTAAGTTTACAACACTTTTATCTTTCTAAAAAAGTTTTTATTTCTATTCCGGTTAGTTAACACGCAGTGTAGTATTAGTTTCAGATCTACACTATAGTGATTCAAAACTTCTATACAAAACCCAGAGCTCATCACAAGTGCACTCCTTAATCCACATCACCTATTCACCTCGTCCCCCTACCCATCCACCTCTCCTCTGGTAACCATGTTTGTTCTGTATTATAAGGGTCTGTTCCTTGATTTGTTTCTCTCTTCCTCTTTTTTTTCCCCTTTGCTCATTTTTTCCCTTAAATTTCAAATATGAGTAAAATTATATGGTATTTTTCTTTCTCTGACACACTTATTTTAGTTTGCATAATATTTAGAGAGATTCAGCATTTTAATAATTGTATTTCTCATCCATGAATTGCTTATTCATAACTCTTGTTCACTTTGCGGGTTATGTCTTCTCATTTACTAGTTGGAGATATTTATATATTTGGATATAAACTCATGCTGAATTTCTTTTGTTGAATCAAGTTTTCAGAATCTCTCCTTAACTTATTTATGAGATGCTTCCACTCAAAAAATTGTATCATGAGTTCATGGTGACCTATTCTTTTTAGAGTACTTTTTTACACCTACTTCAAAATCATGTAAATATTCATTCATGTTTACTATTTCTATGGTTTTGAACTTTCCATTTGCTTCTTTAATCCACCCAGAATTTGTTCTTATATAAGGTATGAATCTGTTTTTGTTTCTTTTAAACAAATAATCAACTTCTCTAATATCATTAGGCTAAAGACAACATGAGAGTTTGGACAGTGAGTCACTTAGAGCACCAAAGCCATGGTATCCCCTGCAAGTAATGTTTTTAGCTCAGAGAACATGGGTCTGAGAAATTCATACTTCTCATTTTTCAGGAAAAAGAAAAAAGGTTTCTTAGTATCCTCAATATAAGTGTCTAATTTTAGCAAGGCCAAAGCACAGTAGTATTTGACCCTTTTCTGCAATTTCACTTCACCCCATCCACCCTCACTCTTTCCATTCCAGAATACCTGTGGTTTTCTTTCCTTTTTTGTTTTAATAATCATACTTTTTCTTCTCTTTTAGGGTGTTCATAGTCACATATGGTCTTTTCCCTTTAGCAATTCAATTCATTTCTACTCATTCATCCATAACACTTTGTTTGTTTGTTTTTGTTGAATATTGCTGACACACAATGTTACATTAGATTCAGGTGTACAACATTGCAATTCAGCAAGTCTATACATACATTGTGCTATGTTCACTGTGAGAGTAAATACCATCTGTCACCACACAGCAGGATTACAATAGCATTGACTACATTCCCTCCGCTGTACCCTTCATTTTTCTGACTTTTTATTCCATAAGTAGAAGTCTGTACTTCCCAATCCTCTTCACCCATTTTGCCCATTCCCCCAACAGCTCCCATCTGGCAACCATCAATTAGTTCTCTGTATTGATGGGTCTGTTTCTGCTTTGTTTGCTGGTTTACCTGTTCATTTTGCTTTTTTGATTCTACTATAAATGAAAGCATATGGTATTTGTCTTTCTCTATCTGGTATATTTCACTTGGCATAGTATCCTCTATGTTCATCAAAGTTGTAAATGGCAAGATCTCACCCTTTCTATAGCCAAGTAGTATTCCATT
>NW_022632443.1:0-11432 GCF_010015895.1 Lontra canadensis | reverse complement strand
TTTTTAGCTATACATCTCTCAAACTGATTTTAGCTTCATTGACCTAGCTCTTCTACTGTGCATAATGAATAATAATATTAATTTCTTCTATAGTAAATAACTACTAGTAGTTATATAACTAAAGTGCACAGGAGAAGAATGGGGCACAAACAAATCAGTTGCAAGAGAATGGGAGTAGGGGATGACAGTAGAAAAGACTGCCGCCCCAAACAACTCCTCAGTCTCATATTTATTACAAAGTGGGTAATAACCAACAAAGCCAGAGTAGATTACACATTGACCATGAGTCTTGTAAATACATAAGAAGAAAGGCAAAATATGTCTGGTTACATAGTACATGACCTATAGTGAGCAAGCCCAAATGAAAGGATTGTCTGACTAACTGCTGATGCTCTCTGGGGCAGGGGACATAACAGAAAAATGAAGCAGGAAGCATTCTGTCCTAGCAGCCAGGCATTCCCAACTGCTAGGCTTCCATGAAGCAGGACTTGATCTGACCTGAGTGAGCCATGCATCCCAGCTGCTGGGCTTCAAGGATGGATATCGTCCTCTCTCCCAGAGGCCTGTTGTCAGTACATGTTTTTCTTAAGGATATATCTAAGCATGCTTGGTAACTAGTATAATTTCTCACAGTTTATATTTTAAGCAGTACTTTGTTCTGAGGGATGGTTACACTAAAGCATCTTTGGATTGCTTAATGATAAAACAATGGCTTAACTTGGAAGTATGTTTAAAGCAAAGTCATTTGCGTTGACCCATAGCAGGGTTGAAAAAAAGAAAAACAAAAAAACACTTTGAGAGCCTTAGGTTTTAATCTTATTAAATTGTCTCAATATATGTATTTTGTATTCTTTTCTGTGCTTTTTTTATTTTCTAAAATTAGATAATGTTCCTGGATCATTAGATTTATTTTCTCAAAATAAAGAAACTACACATATAAAGGATCATGGAAAAATGTTATCAATGGTTTATCTGTTATTCCTGAAATCATTCATGATTCAAATATCTTTTAAGATCTAGTCCATTAATGAACTATACAGAGTATTTAGATAATCATTTTCAAACATATTCAAATCAAGACCCATAGTTAAGATAAAAAGAAATAAAAAATGGCCTAATATACATATATTTTTATTAAAAATGAAATATGATATAGATGTATGAAGATTTTTTTTTATACTTAATATTATCATAAAGTTTTACAGGTGAGGTAAACACAACACCAGGGGAGGTAGGCGCAAGGCAATATTTATTAAAGGCACTCTCTGGTGAAGTTTTGGGGCTCAGGAGAAGGGGAGCCAAGAAAGTCACTCTGGGAGGAGGTTGGCACTCTCCGGCAAGGTTCCTGGACTCTGGTAAAGGGAGCCAGGGAACTTCATTCTGGAAGGGAGTGGGTGGGGTCTTTTATCAGGCCAAGGCAGGTCATGGGTTCACATCCATACATGGTAAGGTATTTGGTGATCAGAGGGTATGGGTGGGGGTTCCTGATGCTCTTGTTTCCTGCATAGGTATCAACTTACCTATAGAGACATGACCTGGGCATACATCCTTTTGGCAGGAAAGTCAAGGGTTAAGGAAGGGGGAGGGGGATTGGAAGATAGTGGACCCAAAGGTCATTTCTATTGTTTTTCCTGCATTTGGAGCCCCCGACCCAACAATTATAACACTCTGTTTATGACATAGAAAGTTTTTTAAAATCCTAGATTGAAATCCTAGATTTTGATCTATGGTTCAAAAATCTGTAAGTAAATATTTATTTTAATTCTACTATTTTGGTTTTACTGGGGTAGCTATATATGTATATATTTTTGTCTCTTCAAAAACTGATATTGGGAAAACTGGTCAGCTATTTGCAGAAGAATGAAATTACACCACACAAAAAATTAAACTCAAAATAGATTAAAGATCTATATGTAAGACCTGAAAGCATAAAAATCCTAGAAGAGAGCACAGGCAGTAATCTCTCTGAAACTGGCCAAAGCAACATTTTTCTATATATGTCTCCAGAGGCAAAGGAAATATATTTCTGCAACAATCGTTATCATGTCTATAAATATTCAGACACTGTTCTCCAGTTTCCAGGATTATGTGCTCTTAGGGCTGAAATGCCTAATTCTGAGTTCTAAGTTTGATGTCATTTACAGACTTTATTTTCTTCCTAGATTTTGGTGGAAGCTGATGACCCAGTCACTATTCCTGAGCTTAATAAGAGCTATGATTATTGTTATTCTTAATATATATTCTTTTAAATGTGACCAGAAGAAATAAATGTGTTTCCTGTCTTAGAAATATAAGACTAGAATGGCCTTGGTTGTAAATAAAAGCAAAGTTCTTGTTTTGTGGGAAAGAAAACAGAAGCCAGAGATACTAATATTCACAGAGATAGATCTATATCAACATATAAACTGTACAGCATGCTGGTCCATTTATATCATTTTTATATTTCTTATTTAAAATAACAATTGCCTATTTTTTTTATTTTTTCTTTTCTTTTTCTACTATGTTCATCTTGCCTTTTTACTCTCAAATTTCCCCGAGGACAAGAAGGAATTCATGAAGGAGATTTTTTAAAAGATTTTATTTATTTACTTGAGAGAAAGAGACAGACAGAGAGAGAGAGAGAGAGCAGGGGAAGTAGGGAGAGGGAGAAGCTGACTCCCTGATGAGCTGAAAGCCCCACCCAGGGCTAGATCTCAGGACCCTGGGATCATGACCAGAGCTGAAAACAGATGTTTAACCATCTGAACCATCAAGGTGCCCTATAATAAGGGAGGTTTTTGATGACAAAATATCTCAATATCTTCTTTCTATAATACTAAAACATAGAATCAATAAAAATTCTCTCTAAAATTAACTGTGTAAAAACCACAAATTGTTAAAATGTAATCTATATGACATTTATCCATCATGTTCCTTCTTCATTCTTAGCAACAGCATTTTGTCTATGCTCTAAGTTCTTAATAATATTTGCTGTATTATTTTCTTCTTGTGGGATTGATGAAGTTCTAGAACCTAGGTGAGGTTCGGTGGACTGAGGTCCAGAGCCGATGACCAAGAAAGAATTCTTGAAACATCTTTGGTGCAAAATGGTGGTTTATTAAAGCATGGGGACAGAACCCATGGGCAGGAAGAGCTGCTGCCCAGGATTGTGAGAAATGGCAGGTTATGTACCTTGTGGTTGGGGGAAGGGCAGGGGAAAGGAGGTTTCAATGGAACTTTCATATACTAAAGAGGGCCTACAAGGTGCCAAGATATTGGAGGCCTACCTGGGGCCTTGCCCTTGTGGCTTGATCAATGTTGTCTTTAGGCCAGCCATTAACATCAATATAGTTGGGAGATTCTTGGTGGGATGTCACAATCCTGCTATCAATCATCTTTGTTAGTGAGATTTAGGTTCAGAAGAGATTTAACTATATTTACATTCCCTTCTACCTCAGCCTCCTTCAGTTTTGTTTATGGTGGGGAAGGTGAGATTAGGGTTTAAGAACTGAGTTATTTGCCTCTGGAAGTTTGTGCTATTGATAAGGTAACTTCTTTGTAGATCTCTAGGACATTTGTAAACCAAGGGAGACTCCTGTTTTACAGGATTGTGATCTCTGCAAGTTAACTATATGTTTCTCATTTATGGCAGTCAGGGGTGCCTGAGGAATGCTACACATATTACCTAGGGGGAGCGGATGGAGAGGGGGTGCAAGGTGCCAGCTTTTGCTTTGTCTTCAGCCAGCCTCCTGCTCCCTCATCAGGATGAACTTGGCAAGTAAGTAGGGGCTAAGTGTCAAACTTGCATTGTGACTATTTTTTTCTTCTATATTTTTCTGATCAGCATTCATTTAAGAATAGACACATATTTGCTATTAGACACCAGCAAAAGTGGCAGATCAAAAGGCAGAGATTATTAGTGTATCTAAACAATGACGGAAATGTTAAATTATAAAATTAGTGATCCTAAATATACTGATGTCATAACTTGGAGAACTCTGTAATTTATTTCAGCAAAATAAACTTTGGAATATGGGAGAGATAAATACATTCATTGACAATATGAAACATACTTTCTTTTTGCTATTTTAATGATTCAAGTCATAAATATAACCCCAGATTTTCTTAATTTACTTAAAATGTGAGAGGCAGTGCACTCATAATCTACTTCAGGAGGTTTTTGTCATGAGTTTACCCTTGCCTCTGTCATGTAAAAGCCTCTCACACTGAGAAAATGCAGGCTTGATTGCACACAAGCTTTCTATATCCTCTGCTCTAAGCAAAGGAATTTCTTTTCATCACTTTTATCTTTCCATATTACCATAAACATTGTTCTGAACTAAACTCCAAGAGGGACTATTGTAAACCTGTGAATTCTAAGAGATTTCCCAGGGGTAAAACCCTATGACTGGAAGGTAAAACACTTCACAGCTCCCTGAATAAGACGAAGATTGAATACTATTCAAAGACAAAACAATTTTACCTTCTCTGGTCATGGTATAAATCCCTTAGAGACCAGAGTAAAGAAAGGAAAAAATGCAAAGAGAGATAAACTCAAGAAGCATAGTGATGCCATGACAGGTATCTTTCCAGACAACTAACAATATAGTGAAGTAAAAGCAGAAGTGTATTTACCAGCAACCCAATCAACACGGTTTCCCTTTGTCTGTACTTATTTTTCCTGATATGCCCATGGAGCTCAGTCTACACTCAGGAGATAGTTTATTCTCAGTTCCTTTGGGACTGGTTAAATACAGGACTGAGCTGCACAATAGTGGACCCTCCACCAAAGGTAGTGCCCAGGCTTTTTAAATTTATACATCTCCATCATTATAAAATAGAGTGAATAAATAAGCAATTCATTTTTGTTGTGTATTTTTAGTATTATCTTTAAAGTGAAAACAGATCTTTGAAATGAAAATGTCCCAAACAGTTACCAAATTTATTGCCCAAAAAAACAAAAAACCAAAAAACATTTTCAAACTTCCGTGTTAGGCTGTTGTCCTATTTCTTTTTCTTTCTCTTTCTTTCTTTCTTTCTTTCTTTCTTTCTTTCTTTCTTTCTTTCTTTCTTCTTTTTTTTTGTGGTAATTTTTCTTTTTCTTTCTTTTTAAAAATTTTTTATTTATTTTTAAAATTTCTTTTCAGTGTTCCAGAATTCATTGTTTATGCACCACACCCAGTGCTCCATGCAATACATGCCCTCCATAATACCCACCACCAGGCTCACCCAACCTCCCACCCCCTCCCCTACAAAACCCTCAGTTAGTTCCTCAGAGTCCACGGTCTCTCATGGTTCTTCTTCCCCTCCAATTTACCCCAACTCCCTTCTCTCTATCTCCCCATGTTCTCCGTGTTATTCCTTATGCTCCACAAATAGGTGAAACCATATGATAATTGACTCTCTCTGCTTGACTTATTTCACTCGGCAAAATCCTTCCAGTCCTTTCCATGTTGATACAAAAGTTGGGTATTCATCCTTTCTGATGGAGGCATAATACTCCATAGTATATATGGACCACATCTTCTTTATCCATTCATCCATTGAAGGGCATTTTGGTTCTTTCCACAGGAGACTGTGGCCATTGTTGCTATGAATACTGGGGTACAGATGGCCCTTCTTTTCACTACATCAGTATCTGTGGGGTAAATACCCAGTAGTGCAATTGCAGGGTCATGGGAAGCTCTATTTTTAATTTCTTAAGGAATCTCCATGCTGTTTTCCAAAGTGGCTGCACCAACTTGCATTCCCACCAACAGTGTAAGAGGGTTCCCCTTTCTCCACATTCTCTCCAACACATGTTGTTTCCTATCTTGTTGATTTTGGCCATTCTAACGGGTGTCAAATGGCTAACAGATGTATGAAAAAATGTTCATCATCACTAGCCATCAGGGAGTTTCAAATCAAAACCACATTGAGATACCACCTTAGACCTGTTGCCCACTTTCTTTCAAAAACCATTCAGGATTAAATCATCTGCCAGATTTAAAAGTCTCATTAAAAATCCTTTATCTTGTCAACTCTCAGCCCCAACCTACTTAGTATATCCACACTCCATGCGGCCAAATCTGGATCTCATTACTCCCTTGAAAAATACCTGCTCTGTGCTCAACAAACTTTGCTTTCCTTTTTTTTCCTATGCTTTCTTTTTTAAGTTACTAATTTTTAAAAAAGTGAGTATAGTTGACACACAATGTTATGTTAGCTTGAGGTGTACCACTTAATGATTTGACAAGTTTATACATTATGCTATGTTCACCACAAGTGTAACTACATCTGTCCCGTTACACTGGTATTATAGTATCATAGATAGTATTCCTTCTGTTGTGTGTTTTACTCCCATGACTTATTCATTCCATAACTGAAAACCTATATCTTCCTCTCCCTTCACCCATTTTACCCAACCCCTCACCCACCTCTCCTCTGGCAACCATCAATTTGTTCTCCATATTTACACATCTGATTCTGCTTTTTGTTTATTTATTATCTTTTTTAAAGAAATCACTTATGAGGAGAATCATATAGTATTTGTCCTTCTCAGAGTTATTTCACTTAGAATAATACCCTCTTTGTGTACTCCCATGTTGTCTCATGTGGCAAAGAAAAAAAAAATAAAATAAACAAAACTCTCATCCTTTTTTATTGCTGCATACAATTCATGTATCTATCTATATCTCACCTCTTCTTTTTCCATCTTTCTACTGATATTGATTTCTATTATAATAATGTTGATTTCTATTATAAATAATGTAACATATTAGTAAACATAGTGGTGCAAATATCTTTTCAATTTACTGTTTTGTTTTGTTTTTTCCTTTTTCCCAGGGGGAGTGTCTAAATACCCAGTATGGAATCATTAGATCATAATGCATTCCTATTCTTAATTTTTTGAGGAAATTCCATAATGTTTTCCACAATGGCTGTACCAATTTACATTCTCACCAAGTACATTTGGGTCCTTTTTCTCCACATGCTTGTCAACGTGTGTTACTTTTTGACATTTTGATTTTAGCCATTCTAACTGTTATAAGGTGACTTCCCAGCATGGTTTTGATTTTTATTTCCCTGATAGTGAGTGATGTTGAGCATCTTTTCATACGTCTGTTGGCCATCTATATGTCTTCTTTGGAGTGATGTCTATCAGATCCTCTGCCCATTCAATGAGATTGTTTGGGTTTTTTGGTGTTCAGTTGTGTAAGTTCTCTATATATTTTGGATATTAACCCCTTATCAGGTATATCATTTGCAAATATCTTCCCCCTTTCAGTACACATTATTTTTGTTTTGTTGTGCAACAACTTTTTATTTTGATGTAGTCCCAATAGTTTATTTTTGCTTTTGTTTGCCTTGCCTTAGGGGACATATCTAGAAAATGTTGCTATAGTTGATGTCAGACAAATTACTGTCTGTGATTTCTTCTAAGATTATTCATGGTTCCAGGTCACACATATAGGTTTTTAATCCATTTTGAATTTTCCTTTTTGTTTTGATTTTATCATATATATATTTTTTTTAGATTGAATGTGAGGTGTTAGTGGTCCAACTTCATTGTTTTACATGTAACTGTCCAGGTTCCTAGCACTGCTGTTTGAAAATATAGTTTTTTCCCCATTGTATTTTCTTGTCTCCATTGTCATAGATTAATTGACCATAGAATCATAGCTTCTACTTCTGAGGTCTCTATTCTCTTGTATTGATCTATGTTTCTAGTTTTGTGCCAGTACCATACTGTTTTGATTACTATACCTTTGTAGTATATCTTGAAATCTCGGATTGGGATGCTTCCTGCTTTGTTTTTTTTCTCAGGATTGCTTTGGCTATTTGGGTCTTCTGTGGGGCCCTACACATATTAGGATTATTTGTTTTTGTGAAAAATGCTTTGGTATTTTGATAAGGACTGCTCACTGAGGTCTCAAGCCACTGGACCCAGATCTTACTCTAGTCTTTGCTTTTTGGATAGATGGGGAGAGAGGGTCCCTGCAGCTCTTCAGTTTTTTAAAACTGTGGCTTTTTTTCTGTGCTCAAGGAAAGAGGAATCTATTCCCAGTCCCTCAGTACTATCCCTCCTCACTTATGTTTCCAGTAAAGGGGGGCGGGTGGCTCCCTTAGTTATTGTGTCTCCCTGTTTATTCTGTGCTCTTGCCTTTGTCTTTGTCTTTGGTTGTTCAGAAGCTGTTCAGTCAGCCCTAGCTCTTCTTCAGGAGGAATTGTACTACTAATAGGTGTAATTTGGTGTGATCTATGGAGGAGGTATGTTCAGGGTCTTCCTATCTCACCATCTTCTCCATTCAAAAGAACATTTTAACATCTTGAAAAGCCTCAAGAGTACTTGAAACTTTAGCATTTCATTTTTAATTTAAGGATAATATATGCCTAATGTAATGAGAAAATAATGTCAAAGAATGAAGTATCAAATCAGTAGTATTTGGGAAATATAGAATAGCCCTTTGATTTTTGACCAATCCTCACTCACTTTTTCAGTATAACTGGGATTACACATTTATAGTATATTCTACCAGAGTTTTCTTTCTGTTAGATGTTTATATATATATATTCCCTCACACAGTCACATCCATACACTCAGACTTGTCTTTTTCCTTATATAATATGGTAATACATATTTACTATAGAAAATATTCTGTAAGTTTCCTTTTTTTAGTTAACAAAGTGTAGTAGATATCATTCATGGCCAAATTATCATCCATTTATAATTGCATAGAATAACAGAGGAGATTTCTGTATGATTTAGTAGTTTCATTGTTGGTTCTGTTTGAGGAAATCAGGTTGGTACCAATGCACATTATTAGCTACAGTGCTAAAGCCTTTTGTATGCATTCATTTGCAAGTATGTAAGTATTTGTACAGCATTTATGTGAGGACTGAATTTTTAAAAATATATTATTTATTTATCTTCAGAGAAAGAATGACAGAGTGAGAGTACAAACAGGGGGAGTGGCTCACAGATGGAGAAGCAGGTTCCCCACTGAGCAAGGAGCCAGAATCCCAGGATGCTGTAATTATGATCTGAGCTGAAGCCAGATGCTTAATCACTGAGCCACACAGGTATCCCTGTGAGTAATAAATTTTGATAGATATTTCAGAATTTCTCTTCCACAGACAAGAATAAAGACGTTTCATTGCATGGTAGTCATCATGGATATGGAAGATCATTTGCACATTTTAAAAATGGAAAAGCAAAAATGATGTCATAGCTCACCTAATAATAAAGACAGTATTGTAAAGAACAGATCACATTGCCAAGATTTTGAGGTTAAAGAGATCCAATAACTTGTAAACTTGCAAAACTTATCCAACCTGTCTTAGCATCAATTACTCTTTTCATAAAATGAGAAGACCAACCATCTGCCCTCCTAGGATATTGTAAAGATTAAAGGAGATAATGAATGAAAGCACTTACAGACTAGTTAGGATACAGGAAGTTCTAAGTAGATGAATGTTAAAAACTCCTTTTAATTTCATATTCTCCAATTGTTAGGTTGATTTTTTTTTTAACCTAATGTAGTTTTAATGAGTTAAGCACAGGGCTGTTTCATATGCTCCAATACATATGTTTAGAAACACATATATTTTAACAAAAGAAGATTTTACTTGACAGGTGGATCAAACAGTGTCATTTCAATGACTTAAGCATAAGGCAATCTCCATATGCTTCTACGCTTAAGTTTACATACACTTACAGCTTAATAAAAGAAGATGTTGCTTGAAAGAAAGATTATGAACAGTGGAGTTTCAATGAGTTAAGCACAGCAATATTCCCATTTACTTCTATACTTAAGTTTACAACACTTTTATCTTTCTAAAAAAGTTTTTATTTCTATTCCGGTTAGTTAACACGCAGTGTAGTATTAGTTTCAGATCTACACTATAGTGATTCAAAACTTCTATACAAAACCCAGAGCTCATCACAAGTGCACTCCTTAATCCACATCACCTATTCACCTCGTCCCCCTACCCATCCACCTCTCCTCTGGTAACCATGTTTGTTCTGTATTATAAGAGTCTGTTCCTTGATTTGTTTCTCTCTTCCTCTTTTTTTCCCCCCTTTGCTCATTTCTTCCCTTAAATTTCAAATATGAGTAAAATTATATGGTATTTTTCTTTCTCTGACACACTTATTTCAGTTTGCATAATATTTAGAGAGATTCAGCATTTTAATAATTGTATTTCTCATCCATGAATTGCTTATTCATAACTCTTGTTCACTTTGGGGGTTATGTCTTCTCATTTACTAGTTGGAGATATTTATATATTTGGATATAAACTCATGCTGAATTTCTTTTGTTGAATCAAGTTTTCAGAATCTCTCCTTAACTTATTTATGAGGTGCTTCCACTCAAAAAATTGTATCATGAGTTCATGGTGACCTATTCTTTTTAGAGTACTTTTTTATACCTACTTCAAAATCATGTATATATTCATTCATGTTTACTATTTCTATGGTTTTGAACTTTCCATTTGCTTCTTTAATCCACCCAGAATTTGTTCTTATATAAGATATGATTCTGTTTTTGTTTCTTTTAAACAAATAATCAACTTCTCTAATATCATTAAGCTAGAGACAACATGAGAGGTTGGACAGTGAGTCACTTAGAGCACCAAAGCCATGGTATCCCCTGCAAGTAATGTTTTTAGCTCAGAGAACATGGGTCTGAGAAATTCATACTTCTCATTTTTCAGGAAAAAGAAAAAAGGTTTCTTAGTATCCTCAATATAAGTGTCTAATTTTAGCAAGGCCAAAGCACAGTAGTATTTGACCCTTTTCTGCAATTTCACTTCACCCCATCCACCCTCACCCTTTCCATTACAGAATACTTGTGGTTTTCTTTCCTTTTTTGTTTTAATAATTATACTTTTTCTTCTCCTTTAGGGTGTTCATAGTCACATATGGTCTTTTCCCTTTGGCAATTCAATTCATTTCTACTCATTCATCCATAACACTTTGTTTGTTTGTTTGTTTTTGTTGAATATTGCTGACACACAATGTTACATTAGATTCAGGTGTACAACATTGCAATTCAGCAAGTCTATACATACATTGTGCTATGTTCACCGTGAGAGTAAATACCATCTGTCACCACACAGCAGGATTACAATAGCATTGACTACATTCCCTCTGCTGTACCCTTTATTCCTCTGACTTTTTATTCCATAAATAGAGGCCTGAACTTCCCAATCCTCTTCACCCATTTTGCCCATTGACCCAACAGCTCCCATCTGGTAACCATCAATTAGTTCTCTGTATTGATGGGTCTGTTTCTGTTTGTTTGCTGGTTTACTTGTTCATTTTGCTTTTTTGATTCTACTATAAATGAAAGCATATGGTATTTGTCTTTCTCTATCCGGTATATTTCACTTGGCATAGTATCCTCTATGTTCATCAAAGTTGTAAATGGCAAGATCTCACCCTTTCTATAGCCAAGTAGTATTCCATT
>NW_022632442.1:0-11857 GCF_010015895.1 Lontra canadensis | reverse complement strand
TCATCAGAAGGGAGAGCGGGTGCAGGAGAGCAGATCCTCAGGCCTTCTTGTAGCAACTTCAGCCTCTAAAAGGGAAACGGGAGCTTGTTCCAGTGGCTGAGAAAATCTTGGGTCAGTCTTCTTGGGCTTCTCCCTCCAGAGTTACTGCCTGGCTCAAAGCCCAGCTCACACCGAGGGTCAAGTATCACCCTACACTACCCCCACCCCTAAGCTGGGACACCCAACCCCTGGGTCCAGCAGCCTGACCAAACCCTTCCCTCATTACCACAAAACAGTCAGATCCAGGCCCTACTACTGAACACCTAGGCTCAGGACTAAAGCCACCAATGATTCATCTGTTCCCATGACATAGATCCTGGCCCCCCTCTGGCCAGGTGAGAAGGCCTAAGAGCGTGGCTGGGAGCCCTCCCCAGAAAGGGACCTGGATCCTGGTTCCTGTAGCCTTGGGGAAGATTATAGGCAAAGAACCATCTTCCTTTGTCTTCAGCCTCTCCTCCCCTTGGTAGCTGAACACAAGGTCTGAGTGTGACTGTCCTTGCCCTGCCACACCCTTTCCTTTTCCGGTCAGGTGACAGCATCCCATTCTAACAGCAGCTCAATGTCCCCTCCTGAGGCACTCTGAGGCACCTCTGCTCAAGGCAGGAGCAGTTCAGCGGGCTGGATATCTGGGCTCTGCAGGAGCCTAGCTGCCAGGTTCTGAGCACACCAGGGCTGAGCCAGGTATCCCAGGGGACCCTGGAGCTCTGGCCTCCAAATCTCACCCTGGAGAGTCTCTCCCATGGGCCCTCTGGTTAGCTGCCACCACCCAAGCCGAGGAGCATGGGAGCAGAGCCCTGCAAGCCAGCCTTTGGTTGGGTGGGCAACGGCCTTCCCACCCCTCTTCTTTGGTTCAGACACGGGCCCCTCTCCTGGACGCAGCATGGAGAGGTCCCCCATCCCTAGGACACATCACGTGCAGCCACCTGCTGCTCTCCCCCAAACCAGAGTGTTGTTCATGTCCGTTGCTCCTACTGTCTGCACACCACCCTTCACTCGGGCCCCTCCCAGGTGAAAAGTTGGTCTCAGCCAGGCCTGATTTTGCTCAATCCCTTTAGCAAAAACAGGATGCAAACGTTGGGGTCAGGGGCAGGGGAGCCCTGTGCTTTCCCACCAGCCTTAACGAGGCACTATCAGAGCTCAAGGATAAGTTTGCCCAGGGAACAGCTATCAAGCATGTGAGAACTTGGTCCTGGCTCCTTTTATGGGTCAAGTTGATGGGCCAAGGGACAGCCCCCAATAGCTGGGAAAACATTCTTTCTGGGTCTGTCTAGGGAGTGTTTCTGGAAGACATGAGCATTTGAATCAGTAGACTGAGTAAAGGAGACTGTCCTCATCAAATCCACGAGGGCCTGAATGGAACAAACGGCGGAGCAAAGGTGACTTTGCTCTCAGATTGGCTGGGCCATCCTCCTCCTGCCCTCAGCATTGGTCATTAGCACTCCTGGTGTTTGGTTCTTTGGACCAGGACCTAGACTTACACCACAGATGCCCTGATTCTCGGGCCTTCGGGTTTGCGCTGGAAACCCCACCACCGGCTTCCCTGGTTCTCCAGCTCACAGACCCCCTAGTCATGAGCCAATCCCTTATAATGATTATCTGCCTCAACCTCTACATCAACAGCTCCTGATGGGTCTCTTTCTTGGGAGAAGCTAATCCAACTCTCTTTCTGGGAGAAGCCAGTCCAACGCATCTGGTCTCATGTTCACGTGAGAAGGTTCAGGTGATGGGACAAGGGCTGGCCATTCGCTTTTCTCTGTGCTCACCTTGGGCCATCTGCCTCTCACCTCTGACTGAGTTATGCCCACAGTACCTGTTACTCAAAGGACTATACCTTGGACAACAAGGAGGATTAAGTGCGTGAGGACCACAAGGAGGACGGAAGTGATCGGCCTGACGGCTGCGCTTTTGACCAGAGGTACATGCAGGGTTGTGGCCGGTGCTCCTGAAATGGAAACACAGTAGTGAGAGCCCTGATTAGGGGCCCCAAACTGGGGGCATGAGTCTTTAGCTGCTGCTGCCCCACATAATCCTACAGCCCAGATGTCCTTCTGCCCTGTTTGTGGCAGCCGCTGTGACTGGTCCTGGGGATGGAGCGGGGGGTTCATGCAGATCATATAGCTAATGGGGGAAGCAAGGCTTTCCATACAGACAGTCACTCCTGCTGTGACAGAAAAGGAGGGGACACGTATGGATGGTGACAGAGACATCTTGTCAGGAGCTGACATTTCACCTGGCACAGAAGGATTTTGAGAAAGAGACCAGGGGAAACAAAAAACAACAATGAGGCTCTGAAAAGGGAATAGTAAGAAGTAAACCTCTGGAAACAGAATGATGCCCTCAGGTTGGGGCCAGCAAGAAATCCACAGAGAGAGAACCAAAGGTATGTGCAGTAGGGAGAGATGCCAGTAGGTGAGCAGGGAAAGGAAGGATACTAGAACATACTAGTGGCCCTTGTACTCCTAAGTACAACTCATCATGTATGCATCATTACACACACACACACACACACACACACACATGCTATGGTGGGTTCGGCCAATCTCTTCAAGAGGACCAGCACTCCATCCAGTCTTCAAGTTACCTGTGGTCTCCTGCGTCTCATGGCTGTGCTCCCGCAGTTTCTGGAGCCATCTCTTACAGTCTCCATTTGCGATCTTCATGAGGAGCTCGGTCAGCTCTCTGTCACCGTCCAACATGTCCTTAACCTGTTGGCCTCCAGGAGGAAACTGTATCCACTTTCTTTTCTCCGGGTCAAAGAGGCAGGTAAACTGCTCATTGAAGACAAACCGCCAGGATCCTCTGCTGTGTCCGTCGGCCCCACGCTCACACATGAGCCAGCCCTGCAGGGTGAGAGAATCTGCCCCCGGCCCCACCAGGGGAAGCAGGTCAGCCTCTGGTCTTGACCAATCCTCTGCCCCACCCGCTGTGCACTCCTCAGCTCTCCTTCTGCCCTCCTGGTCCTGCTCTGGCCTCCTTGTCTGCCCTGGCTGCTGGGACCCACCTCGAAGTTTTACATGAACACCACAGCTCCCCGGCCCTGCCAAAGTGTTCTCCTTCTGCCCTGGGCCTTCGGACTCACCGCTCTCAGTGACAAACTCTGCTTTGATGTCCAGCAGTTTCTTTCTGAGCTCTTCCCCCAGGTCTTCCAGAGGATCCATCTGTGTGTCCCAAAATGCTGTGTCCTTCAGCTTCATCCCCCAAGGACCAATGGGTATGACCCACCTGCTCCCACAGGCATAATAAAGAAACTCGTTTCCATTGACCTGGCCTTGAATCTCACACCACGGTTGTCCGGGCCTGGCCTGAGATGTGATGGAGAAATTGTAGGAAAGCAAGAGAGCGTCTGGGAAGGAAAAACACAGGTGGAGGTTGGTGCTGGAAAAAAAAAGAGCTGCAGGCACCCCGCTGCCATCCAGGCGACAGCAATAGAATGTGTGCAAGACAGAGCAAGGACTGTCCCTGCACAGCGGCTCACCCTAGTGTAGAGGCTGGCGTCCTTCCCCTTTTGGGATAGGATCAGGATACCTCTGCCTGGCAGGAAGCCACATATCCCCAGATGGGAACCCGCACCTACCAGGCCAAAGGCTGCATCAGTCACTCTACCCAATGCACACACAGGCCAGCCAGGCCATAGCAGAGGAGGCCTGCGTGTCACAGGACTGTCAGGACGCAGGCCAGTGTCCTGTAGGAAGATGAGAGGCAGGGCGGGGGCTGCTCCTGAGGAGCTGGGGCAGGGTAGGGGCAGTGAGCATAGAACCCAAAGTCAGAGAAGGGAGAGTTCAAGACCCTGGGTCGCAGGATTCCGTAGGGCCCAGAAGATGGCCCTAATGGGCTCCAAGGATGAGTCCAGGTAAAGTGAAGAAAGGCCTGTCCCCTGTTGCACTGAGATTATCAAGAATTTCCTGAGCAGAGACCAGAGGAAGGGATCACAAGGCTCAGAGAAATGCTTAAGTCAGAAAGATATAAAATAGAAGCAAATCAAACGAAAAACTCCCCAAACAGAAAAACCCTAAAAGGTCCACAAAATATATCCAGGGGGAGCTCTGGAGGGGCGGGGGTGGTGACTCCTGGAGAAGTTGCTTCAGTGCCAGAGTCGCGGGGGTGTGCGGGGCCCAGGCCCTGCGCGACCGCCCGGTCCTGTACGCAGCCCGGGGCTCCAGGGCTGGCCTCCCGCTCCCCGAGGGGGCAGGCGGGGGCGGGGGCGACAGCGGACTCCCCGCCGCGGCCTCTCCCCTCCCCCCGGCTCCAGCGCCCAGACCTGGCCGTCCGTGGTCGCCCAGGTTCCTCTTCTCCACAGGGCGGCAAAGTCCCGGCGGAGTCCGCGGAGCGGGCAAGGAGCCCGCGGGCGGCGGCGACTCGGCGGGGGTGGGTGGGGGGTGGCGGCCCAAGCCGGCGACAAGGTTCCCCAGTTCCCGGGACTCACCGGTCTCCGCTCCGCCGCGCGTCGCGCCCGCGACCCACCCGGCCGGCGCCGCCGTGATCCCGCGCAGCAGCCGCAGGAGAAACAGCGGGCGCAGGAGCCGCGAGCGCCCCGTGAGCGTGGTGGCGGCCGTGGGCTCCATCGCGACCCCGAGCCGGGGCAGGTCCAGGCGAGGCGCCGAGCGGCTTCCGAAGGAACCGCCCGCCGGGAAGCAGAGCGCGCTCGGGGCGGCCGGCCGGGCTGCGCGGGAGCCTGTCGCCCGCCGAGAGGGACTGGACCTCTGTCCCGGAGAAGCCGCTCGGCGCCGCCCACTTCCCTTCTTACCCGTGCGCAGAGGCGAGAGAGCAGCGCGGACCGAGCCGGGAGAGGCAGAGGAAGCGGCCGAGGATCGAGCCCCAGGCAGAGCCGCCGGCAGAGCAGAGGGGCGGAGCGGAGGTGCTGAGCAGCGCGGCCAGGGGAGGCGGCGCCAGACGGAATCGCGCCGGGGCCCCTGCAGCCGCCTGGGTCCGGATCTCTGGGAGGGGGCGGGGCGCTGGCGGGCRAGGAAGGTTTTCGATGCTTGAAAACCACTAGACAGAGACACGTGCGCCTATGGGTGTGACAAGTTAACTGGATTCTTTGGGGCACTTGGTGAATTTTACCGCCATCTTTTGTAAGAATCAAGCTTGGTGAGATAATTTATAGGCAATTCTCCCTCCTCTTTGAAGGCACGTAGCTTCAAGTCCCCTTTCTCTGCAAGTGTAGGAGAAGCATATGGGCCTGTGGCCAACTTTTAACGCACCTTCTCAGGCTCTGGAAGTAGAAGCAGAGGAATGCTCTTCCTCCAGCTATGGAACCTCTTAGCAACCCGTAAATTCTACAGAGAATCCTATTTCCAAGCAGAGCTACCTTCAGGTTTGCAGAGGAGGAAAAAAATGAGTGATTTTTTTTTTTTTCAGTGACCACACTTTAGCTCTGAGACAAAGTGAGTGTTGGAGCGAGAGTACATCACTTTCACTCACGATCATCTCCCTATCCGATAAATTGCATAAAATCAGCCACATAATGCTAGACTTATGGTAAGTATGATAGATAATAAAGTATCCCACCCCTTCAGTCACTGGAAACACTCACGTTAGTTCTGGGCTTTGAGAACTGAATAGCCACCTTGTAAACAACAGCACCTGGAGAAACCTAAGGCCGCTGACTGAATCAGGTGTGACCAGATATGTGTAGGGCTCTAACAGAAGCTGGATGAACTGTTCTGGCCTGCATTTATTATTTATTTATTTATTCATTCATGGAACATAGATTTATCTACTTTTCGTTTCCTTTTACAAAGGAACTCAAAATATGTGGGTCTGTTGGTAAGCATGTCCTGTGTCAAACTGGAAAATGTACGATGAGAAGTCATGTGTTTCTAAAAATTGTGAACAGAATTTAAAACCTGGCAATCAGCTAGGAATGCTGGGATAAGAGTGAACTACCGTTTACTTCTCAATTTCCACAAGAAATTTAGGCTTTTAAGGGTTAACAATTCTAGTATAGAAGCTTAATGAATAATTTTAAATAGTTTAAAAGACATTTAAAGAATACACCTACACTGTGTGAATTGTAGTAATACTTTGCCTGTTGAGGAGAAATCACTAATATTGTTTTCTTTTTCCTATTTTTTAAAATTTAAACTCAATTAAATGACATATACTGTATTCCTAGCTTCCCAGGTAGAGGCCAGTGGTTCATGTCTCACATAACACACAGTGCTGACTACACCATGTGGCCTCCTCCCTCACAGTGTCCACCACCTAGTTTGCCCATCCTGCTCCCTCTCTCCCCTCCAGCAGCCCTCAGTTTATTTTCTGTGATTAAGATTCTCTTCTGGTTTATCTCCCTCTCTGGTTTCGTCTTGTTTTATTTCTCCCTCCCTTCTTCCATGACCCTCGATTTTCTTTCTTAAATTCTACATCTTACTAATCCTGAGTAAGACCATATGATACTTGTCTTCTCTGACTTACTTCGCTTAGCAGAATACCCTCTAGTTCTGTGCTTGTTGTTGCAAATGTCAAGATTCCATTTTTTTTTTGATGGCTGGGTACATTATACCACATCTTCGCTATCCATTCACCTGTCGGTGGACATCTGTGCTCTTTCCATAATTTGGCTATTGTGGACACTGTTGCCATAAACACTGGAGTGCACTTGCCCCGTCGGTTCACTACGTTTGTATCTTTGGAGTAAATCCCCAGTAGTGCAATCGCTGGGTCACAGGGTAGCTCTATTTTCAACTTTTTGAGGAATCTCCATAGGGTTTTCTCGAGAGGCAGCACCAGCTTGCATTCCCACCAACAGTGTAAGAGGGTTCCTCTTTCTCCACATTGTCACCAACATCTGTCCTTTCCTGACTTGTTAATTTTAGCCATTCTGACTGGTGTAAGGTGGTATCTCATGGTGGTTTTGATTTGTATTTCCTTGATGCTGAGTGATGTTGAGCATTTGTTCATGTGTCTGTTGGCCATTTGGATGTCTTCTTTGCAGATGTGTCTGTTCATGTCTTCTGCTCATTCGTTGATTAGATTGTTTGTTTTGGGGTGTTGAGGTGGTGAGTTCTTTATAGATTTTGGATTCTGGCCCTTTATCTGTCATTTGCAATATCTCCTCCCATTCTGTAGTGGTCTTTTGGTTTTGTGGACTGATCCTTTGCTATCCAAAAGCTTTTTATGGGGTGCCTGGGTGGCTTAGTTGGTTAAGTGTCTGCCTTCTGCTCAGGTAATAATCCAAGGGCCCTGGGTTCGAGGCCTGCATGGGGCTCCCTGCTCAACGGGGAATATGTTCTTCCCTCTCTCTCTGTCCCTCCTCCCTGCTCATGCTTTCGCTCTGAAATAAATGAATACAATCTTTAAAACAACAATAACAACAAAACCTAGAGCTTTTTATTTTGATGAAGTCCCAGTAGATCATATTTGCCTTTGATTCCCTTGCCTCTGGAGACATGTCTTATAAGAAGTTGTTGCGGGTGAGCTCATAGAGCTTGCTATCTATGTTCTCCTCTAGGATTTTGATGGATTCCTGCCTCACATTTAGGTCTCTCATCGATTTTGAGGCTGTTTTTGTGTAGGGTGGTAGAAAATGGTCCAGTTTGAGGGCACCTGGCTGGCTCAGTGGTTAAGCCTCTGCTTTCTGCTCAGGTCATGATCTTAGGGTCCTGGGATCGGGCCCTGCATCGGGCTTTCTGCTTAATGGGAAGCCTGCTTCTCCCTTTCTCTCTGCCTGCCTCTCTGCCTGCTTGTGATCTCTCTCTGTCAAATAAATAAATAAAATCTTTAAAAAAAAAAAAAGAAAGAAAATGGTCCAGTTTCATTCTTCTGCACGTGGGGGGCCAATATTCCCAACACAATTTGTTGAAGAGACTGCCTTTCCCCCACCCCCACCCCCGCCAACAGGATATTCTTTCCTGCTTTGTCAAGGATTAGTTGACCATAGAGTCGAGGGCCCATTTTTGGGCTCTCTATTCTGTTCCATTGATCTATGTGTCTGTTTTTGTGCAGTACCATACTGTGTTGAAGATTATAGCTTTGTAATAGAGCCTGAAGTCCAGAATGTGATGCCACCAGCTTTGATTTTCTTTGCCAACATTGCTTTGTCTATTTAGAGTCTTTCCTGCTTCCATACAAATTTCAGGATTACTTATTCCAGCTCTGTGAAAAAATTGATAGTATTGTCATAGGGACTGCCCTGAATGTGTAGATGGCTCTGGGTAGCACAGACACTTAACGATATTTGTTCTTGCAATCTGTGAGCATGGAATGTCTTTCCAACTCTTCGTGTCTTCCTCAATTTCTCTCATGAGTGTTCCGTAGTTTAGTTTGCTTCTTTGGTTAAGTTTATTCCTACATTTCTTAGGATTTTATGTGCAACTATAAACGGGATCACCTTTTTTATTTCTGCTTCTTTTGTCTCATTGTTAGTGTATAGAAATACAACCGATTTCTAGGCCTTGATTTTATATCCTGCCAGTTTGCTGAATTCCTGCATGAGTGCTATCAGTTTTGGGGTGGATCTTTTGGGTTTCCCATATAGAGTATCATGTCATCTGTGAAGAGTAAGAGTTTGACTTTTTCTTTGTCGATTCAGATGGCTCCTTATTTCTTTTCGTTGTCAATTGCTGAGGCTACGACTTCTAGGACTATGTTGAACAACAGTGGTCAGAGTGGATATCCTTGCTTTGTTCCTGAGCTTAGGGGAAAATCTCTCAGTTTTTGCACATTGAAAATGATATTCGCTTGAGGGTGGTAAGCACAGCAGCCCTCCGTAATCAGATGGAAGCGGTAGGTACATGATCTGGCCTGATCAGGCTCCGGGGCACAAGCAAGTTCCCTGAAGAAGTTGCCTGAATGCTTGTGATCCCCACTTCTACCCCACAGCCTCCTTCTCCCAGTCTGTACCTAGGCCTTATGGGAAGCTCCCAACAGAGGAAGAGAGGAATGGTGACTGGTTTCCTGATGCTTCTGTAGAATCCTTAGGTCCTGCCTGAAAGGGAACAGCTGCAGCATTATAGCCCTTCTCCAGACTATTCCTGAAAGACAGTGTATAAGGAAATGTTCTCAGTGGGCACAACGCTGAGCAGTACGCCAGGTGGTACAGTTTGCTGGGAAGGAGCAATGCACACCTATGCAAGTAGATGCCCATTTCAATGGTTTGGCTGGATGGTAGGGACTTAGAAAATCCAATTGGAAACTTGTGACATAGAAATTTGGGGGAGAGGTATGTGGATAGAATTCTCTGAGAATACAAGGATATTTGTGTCCCACAGGAATGCTCCCCAAAGGGTGACCTCAGAAGAAGAGGATTTTTAGGAATCAAGTTGCTTGGATAACCATTCTGGGGCTATTAGTCAGCCTGTGTCCCCAGGAAAGCCCGCATTACCCAGTGGGCTCAGAACAAAGGGGCAGGAATGGATGTCAGGCACGGGTTTAGCAGCACAGTCCTGTTGTTGCTAGGTCCACCGAGGCTGAGCAGGCTGTGCCCACTGCTGAGTGCCCAGCCTGCCAACCACAGAGACCAACACGGTGCCCTGATATGGCACAGTTCCCCAGGGTGACCAGCCTGCTGGCAGGTTCATGACCCTGGTCCTCTTTCATAACAGTAAGGCACAGCATTCCTCGTTTTTGAAACAGATACTTACCACAGATATTAATTTATCCTCTTTGCCTGCAATGATTTTGCCAAAACTACCATCCGTGGACCTACATAATTCTTTTCAACACTCTCACAGTCTTCCCTACCCTACTACTCTGATCAAGGAACTTGTTTCACAAGAAAAGAAATGTGGCAGTGGACCCATTGCTCATGGACTTACTGGCCTTCCCATATTCCCCGTCCTTCGGAAGCAGCTGGTGGACAGTCGCAGTGCTGGCTAGGTGGTAATGCATTGCAGGGGTGAGGCCAAGTCATCCAGAAAGAAGGGTGTATATGCTGTGAGCACAACTCCTTTCCCTGGGATTAAACCCCGGACCATCTCCTCTTAGTTCCTGGATGGACTCCTCCTCCAGTTGGCATCTCAGAGGGAGCCTGTGCGGTTCTCGCCCAAATGGGAGTAATGTCAGCCACAGGTGTGCCTGCCCTCTGCCCTCCCCCTCCCCCTCCCGACCTGGCAAATAATCTGTGTGGTGTCAGACCGACTTTTCTAAAACTCTCCAGCATGGAGAAGTCTTAAGCCTTGCTTCCCACCAGGCACTCTCTCCCTGTCCTATCCTCTGGCTCCCATCTCCTGGCAGTATTTTTTTCAAGCTGAAAAAATCTTTTGCATCTTCCTTTTGCCCAGAGGCCAAAGTCACTCAAAACAAAACAAAACAAGACAAAACAAACAAACAAACAAAAAAAACCCAAGGCAGAAGCAAGGCTGGGGAAGACTGAGGACTGGGCAGGAGCCATCAACAGGGTTTTTAAACTTCTCCCATATGGTTTCCCCTCACCCCTCCACCCCTGCACAGTCTTAACCCCATCCCCTCTCCCCTCCCTGTTTCTCCCTACCTGCTCCCAGCAGGAGTGTGGTAGACATTTTCCTTAGCAATTTGAGGAGGCTGCAAGGAAACCTTGCCACACCCACTCTGGGACCCCAGCCAGCATCAAACCACCTGCTTACTCCTGCCAGGCCATATTTCCTAAAATATTTCAATCTTCTCTGCTGCCCTTCTTTTCTTCTTCACCCCATTCTCCTCCCAACCTCTTTTCTGTCTTCATTCCCACTTTCCAAATCATCTCTTCTTGTGGTCAGAAAGTATAAACTTCCAGTTATAAAATAAGTCATGAGATGTAATGTTTAATATGGTACATAAATATAGCCAATAATATACAAATATTGACTCATGTACACCTCAAAATAATTTGTTATATGTCATTAATATCTCAATAAGAAACTTTAGAGGTAAAGAAAAAAGGGATGATTCTTTTTTTGGTGGTGTAAGTGTGGGATGATAGAGTCTATGACTTTTGTTATGGGCTGAATTGTGGTCCCCCAAAAGTTATGCTGAAGTCCTCACTCCTGGTCTTGGGAAGTTGATTTTATATGGAAATAGGGCCTTTACAGTTGTATCCATATGAATATGAGATCGTAGGGTGAAACACCGTCCGGTAGAACTGTTGTCCTAGTAAGAAGGGACCAGAGACAAACATGGAGGAAGTCACGTGGATACACAGAGGCAGAGAGGGAAGTTGGCCCTGTAACAACAGAGACAGACATTAGAGGGCAGCTGACCAGAGCCAATGAATGCCAAGCATAGCAGGAAACACCCAGAAGCCAGGAGACAGAACATGGCTCTGAGGATGCCTTGCTCTCAGTGTTCCAGCCTTCAGAACGGGAAGGGAAGAAAATCCTGTTTTGTACTATTTTTTCTTTATGAATTTATTTTTTATTGATATAATTGATATACAGCATTATATTAGTTTCAGATGTACAACGTAGTGGTTGGATATTTGTATATATTGTGAAATGGTCAGCACAATAAGTCTCGTTTCGAGATCCACTCTCTCAGTGACTTTGAAATATATAACACAGAATCTTTACCTACAGGGAACATGCTGTCCCCTATATCCACATGACTTTTTAAAAAAGATTTTATTTATTTATTTGACAGAGAGAAAGAGATCACAAGTAGGCAGAACAACAGGCAGAGAGAGAGGGGGAGGCAGGGGAGGCAGGCTCCTGCTGACTCCAGGACCCTGAGATCATGACCTGACCCAAAGGCAGAGGCTTACCCCACTGAGCCACACAGGCGCCCCCGCATAACTTTTTAAGTTCATAACTGGAAGCTTATACCTGTTGGCCGCGAGAAGGGAAGATACTGATGGTGGAAATGAAGATGGAAAAGATAGGGTGGTCAGGACAATGGGTGAAAAGGAGCAGACCAGCCTCACCAGAAA
>NW_022632441.1:0-11439 GCF_010015895.1 Lontra canadensis | reverse complement strand
GAACATGATGCTGTTTATAAGCTACTTACCATCCCTAAAGAAGAAAAATTTCTGATCTTAAGTAAGAGAAGCATCTCCTACCTCACTGTCTAGGTTACAAACAGAAAAAAACTATAGCAAGTGTAGTCCAAACTCCACTCTCTTGGTTTGTAAGTCAACAAAAGAGTATCAAATTTCTAATTAGAAAAGAAGGAAAGATAAGTTGGGAGGCAAGTGGATGTGAAAATACCCACACTTATTCAGTGCTGTGACCACAATCACACTCCTTCCTCATTTTTCACTCACAAACTGCTCAAAGGAGGAACTTCCTTTGGGTAGGGAGATAGCAGGGATGCTGGAGACATTCTGGGTCAAAAACAAGTTCCCTCTGGGTGTGGCACTTAGAACAGACCTACCACCTCCCCCCACGGGCTATAGGCATTACAGAGCGCTATGTGACCCCCAAGCCCTAAAGGGTAGAGCTGTGGCTGGAGCCATAGAAAATTTACAGGTGTCATTAAGCAGTGAGGTTAGAGGTTTTGTGAGCTGGCTAAGCAGATCTTCAGATTATCCATCAGACTTTTGCAGCAACGTGAGGGGCTTATACCAACACTACTTGGCTGGAAGTTGGCTGGATTTCCTGGCTCCTAAGTGGACCACTGTATTAGTTTCCTATAGCTGATATAACAGACTTAACAGCTTAAAACAGTATAAGTATATTCCCTTACAGTGTTGAAGGTCAGAAGTTTTAAATGTTTCCTTCTAGAGGCTCGAAGAGAGAATTTGTTTCCTTGCCTTTTCTGGCCTCTGGAAGCTGCCTGCCTTCCTTGGTACAGGGCTCCTTTCTCCATTTCAAAGCCATCATCATATGCATCATCTCCTTTGTTCTCTGATCATCTCTTTTGTAAGAACCTTTGTGATTACATTAGATACACCCAGATCATCAGACTATTCCCCCAACAAAATTCTTAATCACCAAGTTCAAAATTTATTTTGGACAAAAGCTAACATAATCACAGGCTCCAGGCATAAAGACTTGAACATCTTTGAAAGGGCCATTATTTTGTCTACAATATTCACCATCCACCAAGCAGCTCTGACCTGAAATATCACACACTCACACATATATACAGAGTTCTCATCTTGCCAACTTTCCTTGAATGTAGAGGCCAGCCAGCTCCTCATGTGAAGGGCCTCATAGTAAATATCTTTGGTTTTGTGGGCCAGACGGTCCCTGTCACAACTACTCAACTCTGCCATTATAGTATGAAAGCAGACATAGACAATACATAAATGAATAGGAGTGACTGCATTCCAGTACAATTCTCTCTATGGTTAATAAAATTTGAATTTCATGTAATTCCCATATGTAGAAATGGGCAACAGCTGGGTTTGGCTGTGGGCCATAGTTTGCCAATCCCTGCTCTGAGGTGGTTGATGAGTTGGGAGTGCTGCCACCTGATGGTATCCATCCATTTCAGCTATGATGGACTCCTGACATTGAGGAAGGTAGAGGATGGTAAGGCTGGAGTTAATGAGAAGAGGAAAGGCCTGAGCTGAGATAGGGGACTGATCCTCTCTTTTATGCCTTTAGATGTGGATGAGTGTGTCTCTGGAAAACACCAATGCCACAACTCGACCCATTGCGTCAGTGTGAAGGGAAGCTATAGATGTTACTGTCACCATGACTGGATGGCCAGGTCCAAGCCTCTGCATGGTCTGAAGCTCACCATCTGTGAAGGTATATAGTCCTGACACACATACGTATGTGCACATTTAAGTATAACATGCATGTGCATGTGTGTGCACATATACTCTTACATATGAACATGTGTGTGCATACGTGCATTTGCAACACAAAAAGCAAACACATATATGCATTCATCATGTACACACACACACACACACACACACACCAGCAGTGCTTCTGCCTCTTTAGCCTGCAGAGGTCCCCTTCTCCTCATGGACATCACCTTCTGGAGTCAGCAGCCAGGTGAGTGAAATTTCAGCAGAAGACCAGAAGCAGAAAGATGTTCACCAACCATCTTGTGTCCACCCTCTTCAGGCTCTCTGACTCACCACCATATCCCCTTTCCCCAGAGTCTCTCCCACTTCTTTGACAAAGTCCAGCAGTTATCCCAAGACTTCAAACCAGCTTTGGCCAAGAACACCATCCAGGTAAAATTGGAACCAAGAAAGAGGCAAGATATGAGAATCCCATAGAGATCTTTAGTAGGAGTGGAGAAAAGTCTTCATGTAGTGGGCACTGCAACTAGTCCCTCAACCATATTGGTGAGAAGACTAGGGCACTCAGCTATCTAGAAACAATTTTAAAGATATCCAGGTGCACTAATGTATTTATCTATTTCCCTATTGCTTGTTCTGGGATTCAGGATTTTGTCAATCTTGGACTTTTTGACCTGAGTTGACCTCTAAGTAGCTGAGACCTAAGCAACAAGAACCATTTTGGAAATTTCATTCAGTGCCAAATACCCAGTCTCTAGGGTCTGTTCTCTAGGGCTGAATGGCCAGGACTTTGTGAAACCCCTTTGATCTATTTCCCACTGGCTCTGTGTCTGCATCCCCCCAGGACCTCATGAAGGAAGTAGGTGAGCTGCTGGATACCCCAGGGGACCTGAAGACCCTGCCTCCCTCAAAGCAGCACTGTGTGGCCACTCATCTGCTCGTTGGCCTGGAGAATGTCCTAAGAGTGCTAAGCAAGTTCCTGCCCAATGGGCCATTGTGCATGCTCCTGCAGGCACAGGTAAATACCCAAGTCTGCATCAGTCTCCTGATCTCCCTGTTCACCTTCTCACTCCTTCTTCCTAGAGACTGCCCCACTGGAGCCAAATGACCACACTCACATCACAGGATCTTATTTAAAAGAACTCATATTGAGCGACTTTGGACTCTGAGAAAAGAAAACTGAGGGTTTTGAAGGGGAGAGGGGTCAGTATTTGGGAGGACCTAGTGGTGAGTATTAATGAGGGCACATATTGCATGGAGCACTGGGTGTGGTGCATAAACAATGAATCTTGGAACACTGAAAAAATAAAATAAATTTTAAAAAAATTAAAAATGTTAACATT
Organism: Lontra canadensis; assembly: GCF_010015895.1. Taxonomy (NCBI): domain Eukaryota; kingdom Metazoa; phylum Chordata; class Mammalia; order Carnivora; family Mustelidae; genus Lontra; species Lontra canadensis. The sequence continues at coordinate 8,371 of NW_022632441.1, read as the reverse complement.
TCTGAAAATTAGCTAAATAAAATCAAGTGCAAGTCTAATCAGAAAAAAAAGAATTCATATTATTTTTAATAATGTGTGAAATTGTCTTTTATTTGTTTTAAGCACAAAAGCTTAAGATTTTTTAAATGATAAACAAAAATAAACCTACACAAACATCAATAAGTCTATCATTATGTCATTGATATAACATAAAATTGCAACAATTAGATAAAAATAAGGTATTCAAAAATAAACCCAACACTACATGGAAATGAAGAAAATGCAATGAATCTTGAAAGTTGAAAATTACATAACGTGATTTGATCTATTTTAAGTACAATCTTGTATTTTATTTTATTTTTAGTGTTCCAAGATTCATTGTTTTAAGTACAGTCCTAAATAACATTGTATCAATTGTTTTATTGTTGAAACACAACTGATTTCTGCTTGCAGTTTTCCCAGTTCTTTCAGCATCCATGCTACCCAGGAGATGGTAACGAGAGCATTAAAAGCTGGCCACAAATACTTCCCTCTGATTCCTGCATCCTCAAATAGTCTGCTCATTGTTTAAAAATTTTTCATTGTTGTGGACTTCTTTGCATGCATTTTGAAAGAACTGCAATCATTTTGTTAATGGTTTTATTTTTGTCTCAAAGAAAGTATTTTCAAACTAATTTTTTATTTGATTTTATTTTTTCTGTGTTCCAAGATTCACTGTTTATGCATCACACCCAGACTAATTTTTTAAAGATTTATTTATTATGTGAGAGAGAGAGAACAGGGAGATAGAATCCCAAGATCCAAACTGAGCTCAGAGCTTATATCAGAACTTCATTTCTTTTGATTCACAAATAATATGTCTTCATAAGGTAAGACACATTTGATTTATCCATTCATCAGTTGATGGACATTTAGGTTGTTTCTGCTTTGAGGCTATTATGAATAGCACAGCAATTGACATTCATGTACAAATCATTGTGTAGATGTATGCTTTCATTTCTTTTGGGTAGATACCTAAGAATGGAATTTCTGGGTCATATAGAAACTCTACGTTTAACATTTTGAGAAATTGCCAGACTGTTTTCCAAAGTGGCTGGACCATTTACATTTCCACCAGCAATGGATAAGCATTCTAATTTCTGTGCATCATTGCAAACACTTGTTATTTGGGAAAGTTTTGATATTATAGCCATCCTCATAGGTATAAAGTGGTATCTCATTCTGGTCTTAATTTTCATTTACTTAATAACTAATGATGTTAATGATATTTGCATTTGCTTGTCAGCATTTTGTATATCTTCTCTGGAGAAATGTCTATTCAAATCTTTTGCATATTTTTAAAATTTTTTTAATTTAAATTCAACTAGCCAATATATAATACATCATTAGTTTCAGAGGTAGAATTAATAATTCGTCAGCTGTTTATGACACCCAGTGCTCATGATATCATGTGCCCTCCTAAATGCCCATCACACAATTACCCTATGCCCCCACCCAGCTTGCCTCCAATAACCCTGTTTGTTTCCTATAGTTAGGTCTCCCATGGTTTGTCTCCCTCTCTGATGACTTCCCATTCAATTTTCCCTCCCTTCCCCTATGATTCTCTGCATTGTCCATTCTCTATGGACTCTGAAAAACAATCTGAAGAGTTGGAAGAGGTGGGGGGGTGGGAGGTTGGGGGAACCAGGTGGTGGGTATTAGAGAGTGCACGGATTGCATGGAGCACTGGGTGTGGTACAAAAACAATGAATACTGTTATGCTGAAAATAAATTTTTTAAAAATGATTAAAAAAAAGAGGGAGGAGGAATCAAGATGGCAGAGAAGTAGCAGGCTGAGACTATTTCAGGTAGCAGGAGATCAGCTAGATAGCTGATCTAAAGATTGCAAACACCTACAAATCCAATGGGAGAGTGAAGAGAAGAAGAACAGCAATTCTAGAAACAGAAAATCAACCACTTTCTGAAAGGTAGGACTGGTGGAGAAGTGAATCCAAAGTGACGGGAAGATAGACCGCGGGGGGAGGGGCAGGCTCCCGGCAAGTGGCAGAGCAACGGAGCACAAAATCAGGACTTCTAAAAGTCTGTTCCACTGAGGGACATCGCTCCAGAGGCTTAACCGGGGTGAAGCCCATGCGGGGTCAGCGTGGCCTCAGGTCCCACAGGGTCACAGAAGGATCGGGGGTGTCTGAGTGTCGCAGAGCTTACAGGTATTAGAACAGGGAAGCTGGCTACAGAGACAGAGCCAAGGAGTGAGTTCTCAGCTCGGGGTTACCTTGAACCGGTCTCAGGCTTGGTCAGCTCGGAGAGCGGCCAGAGGCCAGGGTGACGGGAGTAATTGGGCGCTGTTCTCTGAGGGTGCACTGAGGAGTGGGGCCCCGGGCTCTTGGCTCCTTTGGGCCGGAGACTGGGAGGCCGCCATCTTCATTCCCGTCCTCCGGAACTCTACGGAAAGCGCTCAGGGACAAAAGCTCCCAAAAGCAAACCAGAGCAGATTACTCAGCCCGGCCCCTGGTAAGGGCGGTGCAATTCCGCCTGGGGCAAAGACACTTGAGAATCACTACAACAGGCCCCTCCCCCAGCCAGGACCAAGTTCACCCACCAACGAGTGCAGTTTCAATACCAAGGAGAGCAGCGGAATTCCAGAGGAGGAGAAAGCAAAGCAGGGAACTCATGGCTTTCTCCCCATGATTCTTTAGCCTTGAAGTTAATTTAATTTTTTTCTTTCTCAATTTTTTTCTCTTCTTCTGCCAAATTTTTTTAACTTTTACCCTTTTCTTTTTTAACGTTTTTTAACTAGTTTATCTAATATATATATATATATATTTTCGTTTTTATATTTTTTCTTTATTCGTTTTCTTTTTTAATTGTTTCTTTTTTTTTCCTTTTCTTTCTGAAGCTCTTTTTATCCCCTTTATCTCCCCTCATGGTTTGGGATCTCTTCTGATTTGGTTGAAGCATATTTTCCTGGGGTTGTTGCCACCCTTTTAGTATTTTACTTGCTCCTTCATATACTCTTATCTGGACAAAATGACAAGGCGGAAAAATTCACCACAAAAAAAAGAACAAGAGGCAGTACCAAAAGCTAGGGACCTAATCAATACAGACATTGGTAATATGTCAGATCTAGAGTTCAGAATGACGATTCTCAAGGTTCTAGCCAGGCTCAAAAAAGGCATGGAAGATATTAGAGAAACCCTCTCGGGAGATATAAAAGCCCTTTCTGGAGAAATAAAAGAACTAAAATCTAACCAAGTTGAAATCAAAAAAGCTATTAATGAGGTGAAATAAAAAATGGAGGCTCTCACTGCTAGGATAAATGAGGCAAAAGAAAGAATTAGAGATAAAGAAGACCAAGTGACAGAGAATAAAGAAGCTGAGCAAAAGAGGAACAAACAGCTACTGGACCACGAGGGGAGAATTCAAGAGATAAGTGACAGCATGAGATGAAACAACATTAGAATAATTGGGATTCCAGAAGAAGAAGAAAGAGAGAGGGGAGCAGAAGGTATATTGGAGAGAATTATTGGAGAGAATTTCCCCAATATGGCAAAGGGAACAAACATCAAAATCCAGGAGGTTCAGAGAACCCCCCCTCAAAATCAATAAGAATAGGTCCACACCCCGTCACCTAATAGTAAAATGTACAAGTCTTAGCGACAAAGAGAAAATCCTGAAAGCAGCCCGGGATAAGAAGACTGTAACATACAATGGTAAAAATATTAGATTGGCAGCAGACTTATCCATAGAGACCTGGCAGACCAGAAGGAGCTGGCATGATATATTCAGAGTACTAAACGAGAAAAACATGCAGCCAAGAATACTATATCTAACTAGGCTATCATTGAAAATAGAAGGAGAGATTAAAAGCTTCCAGGACAAACAAAAACTGAAAGAATTTGCAAACACCAAACCAGCTCTACAGGAAATATTAAAAAGGGTCCTCTAAGCAAAGAGAGAGCCTAAAAGTAGTAGATCAGAAAGGAACAGACACAATATACAATAACAGTCACCTTACAGGCAATACAATGGCACTAAATTCATATCTCTCAATAGTTACCCTGAATGTTAATGGGCTAAATGCCCCCAATCAAAAGACACAGGGTATCAGAATGGATAAAAAAAACAAAACCCACCTATATGTTGCCTACAAGAAACTCATTTTAAACCCGAGAACACCTCCAGATTTAAAGTGAGGGGGTGGAAAAGAATTTACCATGCTAATGGACATCAGAAGAAAGCAGGAGTGGCAATCCTTATATCAGATCAATTAGATTTTAAGCCAAAGACTATAATAAGAGATGAGGAAGGACACTATATCATACTCAAAGGATCTGTCCAACAAGAAGATCTAACAATTTTAAATATCTATGCCCCTAACGTGGGAGCAGCCAACTATATAAACCAATTAGTAACAAAATCAAAGAAACACATCGACAATAATAGAATAATAGTAGGGGACTTTAACACTCCCCTCACTGAAATGGACAGATCATCCAAGCAAAAGATCAACAGGAAATAAAGGCCTTAAATGACACACTGGACCAGATGGACATCACAGATATATTCAGAACATTTCATCCCAAAGCAACAGAATACACATTCTTCTCTAGTGCCCATGTTACATTCTCCAGAATAGATCACATCCTCGGTCCTAAATCAGGTCTCAACCGGTATCAAAAGATTGGGATCATTCCCTGCATATTTTCAGACCACAATGCTCTGAAGCTAGAACTCAATCACAAGAGGAAACTTGGAAAGAACCCAAATACATGGAGGCTAAACAGCATCCTCCTAAAGAATGAATGAGTCAACCAGGAAATTAAAGAAGAATTGAAAAAAATTCATGGAAACAAATGGTAATGAAAACACAACAGTTCAAAATCTGTGGGACACAACAAAGGCAGACACAACAACGGTACAAGCCTTTCTCAAGAAACAAGAAAGGTCTCAGGTACACAACCTAACCCTATACCTAAAGGAGCTGGAAAAAGAACAAGAAAGAAACCCTAAACCCAGCAGGAGAAGAGAAATCATAAAGATCAGAGCAGAAATCAATGAAATAGAAACCAAAAAAACAATAGAACAAATCATTGAAACTAAGAGCTGGTTCTTTGAAAGAATTAATAAGATTGATAAACCCCTGGCCAGACTTATCAAAAAGAAAAGAGAAAGGACCCAAATAAATAAGATCATGAATGGAAGAGGAGAGATCACAACTAACACCAAAGAAATAAGGACAATTATAAGACCATACTATGAGCAACTCTACGCCAACAAATTTGACAATCTGGAAGAAATGGATGAATTCCTAGAGACATATAAACTACCACAACTCAACCAGGAAGAAATAGAAAGCCTGAACAGACTCATAACCAGTAAGGAGATTGAAACAGTCATCAAAAATCTCCCAACAAACAAAAGCCCAGGGCCAGATGGCTTCCCGGGGAAATTCTACCAAACATTTAAAGAAGAACTAATTCCTATTCTCCTGAAACTGTTCCAAAAAATAGAAATGGAAGGAAAATTTCCAAACTCATTTTATGAGGCCAGCATCACCTTGATCCCAAAACCAGACAAGGATTCCATCAAAAAAGAGAACTACAGACCAATATCCTTGATGAACACAGATGCAAAAATTCTCACCAAAATACTAGCCAATAGGATTCAACAGTACATTAAAAGGATTATTCACCACGACCAAGTGGGATTTATTCCAGGGCTGAAAGTTTGGTTCAACATCTGCAAATCAATCAATGTGATACAACACATTAATAAAAGAAAGAACAAGAACCATATGATACTCTCCATAGATGCTGGAAAAGCATTTGACAAAGTACAGCATCCCTTCCTGATGAAAACTCTTCAAAGTGTAGGGATAGAGGGCACATACCTCAATATTTTCAAAGCCATCTATGAAAAACCCACCGCAAATATCATTCTCAATGGAGAAAAACTGAAAGCTTTTCCACTAAGGTCAGGAACATGGCAGGGATGTCCATTATTGCCACTGCTATTCAACATAGGACTAGAAGTCCTAGCCTCAGCAATCAGGCAACAAAAGGAAATTAAAGGCATCCAAATCGGCAAAGAAGAAGTCAAACTATCACTCTTCGCAGATGATATGATACTATATGTGGAAAACCCAAAAGACTCCACTCCAAAACTGCTAGAACTGGTACAGGAATTCAGTAATGTGTCAGGATATAAAATCAATGCACAGAAATCAGTTGCATTTCTCTACACCAACAACAAGACAGAAGAAAGAGAAATTAAGGAGTCAATCCCATTTAAAATTGCACCCCAAACTAGAAGATACCTAGGAATAAACCTAACCGAAGAGGCTAAGAATCTATACTCAGAAAACTATAAAGTACTCATGAAAGAAATTGAGGAAGACACAAAGAAGTGGAAAAATGTTCCATGCTCCTGGATTGGAAGAATAAATATTGTGAAAATGTCTATGCTACCTAAAGCAATCTACACATTTAATGCAATTCCTATCAAAGTACCATCCATTTTTTTCAAAGAAATGGAACAAATAATCCTAAAATTTATATGGAACCAGAAAAGACCTTGAATAGCCAAAGGAATATTGAAAAAGAAAGCCAATGTTGGTGGCATCACAACCCCGGACTTCAAGCTCTACTACAAAGCTGTCATCATCAAGACAGCATGGTACTGGCACAAAAACAGACACATAGATCAATGGAACAGAATAGAGAGCCCAGAAATACACCCTCAACTCTATGGTCAACTAATCTTCGACAAAGCAGGAAAGAATGTCCAATGGAAAAAAGACAGCCTCTTCAATAAATGTGTTGGGAAAATTGGACAGGCACATGCAGGAAAATGAAATTGGACCATTTCCTTACACCACACACGAAAATAGACTCAAAATGGATGAAGGACCTCAATGTGAGAAAGGAATCCATCAAAATCCTTGAAGAGAACACAGGCAGCAACCTCTTCGACCTCAGCCGCAGCAACATCTTCCTAGGAACATCGCCAAAGGCAAGGGAAGCAAGGGCAAAAATGAACTATTGGGATTTTATCAAGATCAAAAGCTTTTGCACAGCAAAGGAAACAGTTAACAAAACCAAAAGACAACTGACAGAATGGGAGAAGATATTTGCAAACGGCATATCAGATAAAGGGCTAGTGTCCAAAATCTATAAAGAACTTAGCAAACTCAACACCCAAAGAACAAATAATCCAATCAAGAAACGGGCAGAAGACATGAACAGACATTTCTGCAAAGAAGACATCCAGATGGCCAACAGACACATGAAAAAGTGCTCCATATCACTCGGCATCAAGGAAATACAAATCAAAACCACAATGAGATATCACCTCACACCAGTCAGAATGGCTAAAATTAAAAACAAGTCAGGAAATGACAGATGCTGGCGAGGATGCAGAGAAAGGGGAACCCTCCTACACTGTTGGTGGGAATGCAAGCTGGTGCAACCACTCTGGAAAACAGCATGGAGGTTCCTCAAAATGTTGAAAATAGAACTACCCTATGACCCAGCAATTGCACTGCTGGGTATTTACCCTAAAGATACAAACGTAATGATCCGAAGGGGCACGGGCACCCAAATGTTTATAGCAGCAATGTCTACAATAGCCAAACTATGGAAAGAACCTAGATGTCCATCAACAGATAAATGGATAAAGAAGATGTGGTATATATACACAATGGAATACTACGCAGCCATCAAAAGAAATGAAATCTTGCCATTTGCGATGACGTGGATGGAACTAGAGGGTATCATGCTTAGCGAAATAAGTCAATCGGAGAAAGACAACTATCATATGATCTCCCTGATATGAGGGAGAGGAGATGCAACATGGGGGGTTAAGGGGGTAGGAGAAGAGTAAATGAAACAAGATGGGATTGGGAGGGAGACAAACCATAAGTGACTCTTAATCTCACAAAACAAACTGAGGGTTGATGGGGGGAGGGGGGTTGGGGGGGTGGGGTTATGGACATTGGGGAGGGTATGTGCTATGGTGAGTGCTATGAAGTGTGTAAACCTGGCGATTCACAGACCTGTGCCCCTGGGGTAAAAATATATGTTTATAAAAAATTAAATGAAATGAAATTTTTTAAAAAAGATACAAATGTAGTGATCCCCAATGTTTATAGCATCAGTGTCTACATTAACCAACTGTGGAAAGAGCCCAGATGTCCATAAAGCAGATATGGCATATATATATATATATATATATATATAATATAAAAAATATTCCATTATATATATGATATATCATATATAATATAATAATATAATATAATAATATATATTATATATAATGGAATATTTTTTATTCCATTATATATAATATATAATATTTTAAATATTTTTATTTATTTATATATTATATGTTA
>NW_022632440.1:438-11446 GCF_010015895.1 Lontra canadensis | reverse complement strand
CGGCAGGAATGCCTTCCCGGGAAGGTAGAATGGTGATCAGTAGCGATGTCTTGAGGGACGCCTCTGGTGGCTTTTGACACACGGGCACCTCTGACATATCCTGCGTGGGACGCCACCCAGGCGTCAGGGGGGGTTTGGTAATGGACCTTCTTTCCTTTTCTGGGAGCATGGCCTCAGTAGGCTTCTTTGGTCCCAAGGACTCTACCGTGGGATGCCTTTTAAGCCACTGGAAAGCTTCTACTAAAATTTTTGTGGAGGGTTGGGTTTTCACTTATAACAGCATTTAAAAAAAATATTATAATACACTATTCACCTGTCAAACAGTTTAGCGAGTTTATACATGTGCCCATTAAACAGATATTTGTGGAGAGAGGGAGAGAGAATCCTGAAGCAGACTCCCCACTCAAGATGAAGTCCGACGCCGGGCTGGATGCCAGGACCCTGAGATCGGGACCTGAGCCGAAACCAAGAGCTGGCCGCGCATACCATTTGGTTTAAATGGTAAAGATGTTTGTTAATTCCCAAGATACCCACTGAAGGGCAAAGGCCAAAATGGCTTCAGATGGCCTTAGAGATCCAGGCTCCTTCTGCTACTTCTTGTTTTCCTAAGACTAGTTCCTCCCAGTTGGCAGAAGACCTTCACTGGTAATTTGGGCTTCAGCTCCCGGTTTAGAACACTTCAACTTTGGTTCCTTTTAGGGTACACCAGGGAGAGTTTAGACTCCCATAGCATTTTCCAGGTTGTGTAAACCAGAGTTCAGGCTACTGCACCATTTTCTAGGTTGTAGCTATTATGGTTATTGGTTCCTGGTTTTCCCACTGTGACCTGCCTAAGGGATGTGGAAGGACTGGTACCTAATACAGAGCTGGGGGAAAGGCTTAGGAAGTCATTCAAGTGAGTTTTCGGAAACAATCTTGGATCTCTTTTCCCATGGACACAGAACTTGTGGTCGAGCAGAGTTGTCTGGCTCTTGCCAGGGAGTTTGCTGAGGGAATAAATGGTGGCAGGTCTTCTAGGTGAGGTGTGAGGTGAGGTTCTGTGCTCTGTAGGGTCCTGGGAAGGGTGTTAGGCACCTGATCAGATAAAGAGAAGAAACGGCCGCCGGCGAGGGGTGGGACGATGAGGGGCCGTGTACGTGAGCACCAAGACGGATGGCTGAGTCTGCTGAGCTTTGTAATGGAGCACGGCATGTGCCTCTGTTGACCTTTGGAGGTAGCTGATTGTCCTCCTTGACCTGCTTCCTGAGAACTGGGCCAGAAACTATTGACCTCCCCTCACCTGCCTCCTTTCTTCCCTTCTAGGTCTACAGTAAGCCTTAGCTACTGGCGTGACCCTTCCATCCAGCATTTTATGAGACTGTCTAAGGAGAGGAAGGCCCCCAGAATTAACAGAGGCAAGTGCCTCCCTCCCTCCCAACGTCCCCTCATCAGCCCAGAGGCCTGAGGTTTTAGGGGTTCGTTCTTCAAAAGAGAGAGTTCCAGTGTTCACTCTCTCCAGTGGCATATGAAAGTGCTCATTTCCCAACATCCTCACCAACACAGGGACCTTGTCATTGTGGTTCATCTGTTATGTGAAAAATGGTATCTTACAGTAAATTTATTTTATTGTAGTCCTCTTATGTGGGGGCTGAAATTAAGGATCATTTTTATATGCTTAAGAACCATTTCTAGTATCTTTTACAGTGAACTGTCCAAGTAAGGAGTCACCTTTTTGGCCGTATTAAAGTGATACTAACACTATTAGGCTCTGCAAGGCCTTTCTATCAAGGAAGGCAGTGAAAGGATTTGAGATGGGAGGGTGACTCATTCTCAATCAGATTGAGAAATTAGCCAAATGACCCCAAGTCCTTGGGCATGCAGGGAATCCTGGCCGAAAAGATAGAGCCTCTGGGTAGATTCTGTAAGAAATGCAAAGAAAGTTTAAAGTGACAATAAGGACATGGACCTTCCTTTGAGCTGAGGGTGAACCCAGGCTTTAGGAAGATGGGGCCAGGCCTGCCTAAGAGGCCTGAATCCTCCATCCGGGGCTCCGGAGGCAGCTTCCTTAACCAGAGGCAGGGGCCCACCTTGGAGCCCTGGTGACCTGGGTGCCCCGAGGCAGCGTGTCAGCAGCCTGCCTGCCTTCTTTCTCGGCATGGGCTGGCATGTCCAGAGTGCTTCCTAAGTAGGGTGTGGTGAGCATCTTTTCAATTTTTGTTTCAACATCCAGTCTGTTGTGGATGATATTCTATAACATACAATAAAAATGATTTCCTAGAAATAAAATGCAAGAAACCAGTAAACTACAAGCTCAAATGATTTATTAGGAGAATCAGTAGACACAGAACTCCTATATCACATTGCAGTACATTTCTAAATGCTGCTCAAGTTTTTGTTCTTAAGATAGTTAACGCTTTAAGCAACAGGGCTGAGAACACTGATTTTATCTTCCTTTCACCCCTTTTATTCGCCATCTCCTTTACCCAAGCTCCCCACCCTGGAGCTGAGTAAGTCCATTTTGGGGGCAATGTTTCCTCGTGCCTTCCTCTCCCGCAGTCGGTCTGTGAGGTCAGTTTATAAGCATAGAGGCTTTGACCCACACAGGATGGAGATGAAGGGAACATGGTAAGAAATACGGCTTTATTTTATTTTATTTTATTTCATTTTGCTTGGACATTTATCTGCCCCATACTCTGACCGCAAAATATTATTTCGTCTTGATCTCGCATTTTGAGGTTTAGCTGAGTCCTAAGTAGTTTGTACCTGGCCACGAAAAAGCATATTTCGAAGAGGAACATTAAGATCTGATGTTTTGATGTAAAACACTTGTCTGTCCTGTGTACAATCATGGGACATTTTATGGTAATCTTTATAGATTTCATTTATTTATTTATTGGAGAGGGAGAGCATGAGTGGGAGAGCCAGAGGGAGAGGGAAAAGCAGGCTGTCAGCCGAGCAGGGAGCAGATCTTGACCTGAGCCAAGGGCAGATGCTTTACCGACTGAGCCACCCAGGTGCCCCAAGGGACATTTTTATTTCTACGATCTTTATTTCCACCATTAAATCATTAAATAGATTGTACTTACTTTGGTTCCAGCAGGTTTAAGGTAAAAAGAAGAGAATGTGAAAGTCCTGATTTCTCCCATGAGTCCCCAGAAAAATCACTGACCCCAAAGAAGAGCAGCCGAATCCTCATTTGCTCTTCTCCTAGGGCGGGCTCTGCAGGGATGCTTTCCGACGTCACTGAGCGATAACTTGTCTCTGCGTCTCTCTCTCAGGACATTTTGCTCGAGTCTATGGCGTCAGTCAGCTGATAAAGGCATTTCTACGGAGGACAGAATGTCATTGTCAAATTCTAAGTCTTGGGACTGGGATGGAGACCACCTTCTGGAGATTAAAGGTAAATGAACATTCACCCTCTTCTTTCCCAAATTGTTTCATTTGTGAAGGTGCCCGCCTGGTTCAAAATGTTAAAAATATATTAGGAGGAGATGCAGTGACTGCCTGTCTCCCACGCCTGTGTCCAGCTACTCATGCCTGCTGCCGCCGTCAGCCACGTACTTGATGTCACCAGGGCCCTGGTGAAGGATGGGTGCCTGACTTCTCATCCTTTGCTGTTACCAACAGGGATCCTGATAAAAACCCTTGTCGACGTGTCCTCTGCATGAGTGGAAGACCCTGCCCGTGGGACTGTGAGCCCTAGACCCCTGTCTGCCGTATTCACAATCACGAAGATTTTATTGTCAGCATGACAGTGTCTTCAGTACAGTTCAGAGATGTGCAAGGCTGGGTGATAGTGATACGTACAAAGGCCTTTCATACTGTTCCCTGATTTCATCCCTCACCTGCTCTGTTAACGATCAAGAACAGGTATAACTACTCTCACAGGAAATGAGACGGGTCGGGTTAGCGGCAGAACCAGGACCAAACAGACTGCAGGTCCCGCGAGGCCAGGTTGCTTCCCTGTTTCTCTGTCCAGAGCCTTGTGCTTGCTCAGGGGGGTCTTTGTGGTCCATCAGTCGGTGGTGCCTGTGCCTCAGTGACCATCGTGTGGTGGAAGGAGCTGGAGCAGAATGCAGGGGCAGAACGTACGCAGTAGGAGCAGAAGCCACTGGAGAAAATGCCTCCTCTCGGCCCCACACCCTTTCGAATTGGTCCCGAGGTTTGTTTTGTCCTTCGTGTCATATAGTTGTGTTGATGAGGAATAAATCTGACATTTTCATTTCTGGTCCAGGTACACTGAGACTTAGGTACCCCTTCCAAGAAAAAGGTTATCTGCCAGTAGTAAGGACGGCAAATAGCACAGGGTAGGAAAGATTTAGTGGAGGTGTTTTGGATCGGTCCAAAGGGTTTTTAAAAAAACTCAAGTCTCCTTGAAAAAAAAGAATGCCTGTTCCAACCATCTTCATGTTCATTCCCTGCTAGAAGGTCAAACCACCTCACTTGACAATGGCAAGGTCTCCAGTATCTTGTAGGTCTTTAGCATAGGAAAGTTCTTTTGAAACCCTTCCCTTTCCTTACCTCCCCCACCTTCCAAGGGTGTATCAGTACCCCCCCACAACACTGATGCCGCTCCTTCTGTGCACGGATCCTGTCCCAGTGCTTTTTAAAACCACCATTTTGCACCAAAGAGGTCTCAAGAACTCTTTCTCGTCATCGGCTCTGAGATCACCCCACCAAACGTCACGTACATTCCAAAACTCTATGACTACTCCCCTGTCTACCTGCCGCTTGGCATTATTTCTGTCATTTCCTACAAATGGCGGCAAAGGAGGCACTGCTAGGCTTTAGGGGACGGGCTTCAACTCTGGAAACAGGATCAGTGCACCTAAGATCATAGAGTGGAGTAGCAACCAAATTAAACACAAAACAAAGCCACTAAGCAAAAAGTTATGGGGGAGGGACCCCAAACCCTCAATAGCAAGTTTAGAAAACGCGAGGGGAAGGACAAGCATTTTGGTACACACACACCAGAACTGTCACATGTGCTTTGGCCAAACCACACTCCCCATGTGACCCAGGTGTTGGGGAAAAAACAAAAAAGCAAAAGCTGTGGAAAACTCACACTTTGATATCTCATCCAAAATAAACAGTCAGTAGGTCCAGTACAGCCAACAGCCCTAAGGACCTTGAAAGCTGTGCCCCAGATAACTGGGCATATGACCATCACCTCCAGGGGCTCTCAAAACCACCAGTGGTTCCTATTCTGACAGCCAGATGGTCTAGAAAGCCTGGTGTCTGCTGTCATTTCGTAATGGATAATGTTTCCTGTCAGGCATTAAAGGAGAAACCAAAGAAGCTTGGAGAGGATCTGCCTCCAAACCCAGAGGGAGAAAGGCTTTTTAAAAAGCTCTTAAAAAAAAAAAAAAACAACAACAACAACCTAAAAGTCGGCCCAAAGCGTTTCCACAGTTATTTCCTCCCCGAGGCCTGGGTTTGGAGGCAGCGGCACCTCTACAGTCCCTCCATGGATGCCAGGAACTCAAGAGGCAGATCCTATGGGCCTGGACCTCCCATTAATTCTTTCCTGCCATTAGGCACTTAGAGGCTGAGGATCTGCAGAGGTAGGGCCCCCACGAAAGGCGGAGAACACCTCCCCGAGAGCACTGCGTCCATGGGGCCTCAGGCACATCAGTGCCCAGAGTTTTCACCCAGGGCAAACCCTGGCGTGGGTGGCAGGGGAAGGCTTAGGTGCGGTCCCCCCAGGGCGATGGTGGGCGGGGCCAGGATCGAGGGCAGTGGACACCCCACCCCCGGCAGGGGGCGTCTTGGAAAGGCCAACCCACCAAGCAGCTCTTCCCGGACTCTGGTGCCTGCCGGAGCTGGCCTCCAGTCTGTGGCTTGGCGCAGTCCAGGGCCAGGACCCTCTGTGCCTGGTGCCTGGCGGCAGCAGGGGACAGAAGCACGCCACCAGGAGAGCTGCCAGCCCTCCTGTTCCAGCCCCGGACCGCTCCTGGCGCAATCCCGGCCCAAATGGGCGCATTTACAGGCCTGGGTCTGGTTGGCCAGCTGCTTCACGCAGCAGAATTGCTTCTTCATCGTGGCGATGGGGTGGGCAGCGGGGTTCCTGCGGGGCAGCTGCCAGTGCGGTTCCTAACCCTATCCCCTGGACTAGCATCAGCGAGGATTGGGGTGGGGGGAGTGGAATTGGGCCTCTGCCGCTGCACACCTGGGCCACTCTGTGCAGGCGGAGGACCCGCGGACCAGGCGCGTCCACCATTCTGCGCAACTGCCTCCCTGGTCTAGGCGCCCACCTGCGGGAGGGGATAGAGGCGCAGCGTGGGCGGCGGCAAGTGAACCGCCAAACCAAGTCACGAGCCAGGCTGTCCCCGCAGAACTGATGGGGCAAGGAGGGACAGGGCACTCTGGAGCCTCTGGAGGCTGGAAATACCCAAAGTCTCCAGTGAGGGCCATCCTCTACGGGGATATAGACCTCTGTGAAGTGCACCGAGGATCCTGTCTCCTAGCTGGATGGGTGTATGTGACCGTGTAATTTACACCTGAATGAAAAAGGTACTATTGCGTGGAAAGAGCATGCCACAGGACTTTGTGTACTGTGGTCCCACTTAGGGGGAAGTCGAGGGCCATGTGCATTTTCTGGGGGCAGGCACCTGGGTGCAGTCAGGCGGGATCATGCACTAGGGGCCCGCCCAGGACAGGCACCAAGGAGGGCAGGGGGCCCAGGCCTGGGTGGGAAGTTGTGGGGATGAGCTGTGGGGATGGGGACCTGGACCAGTGGCCAGAGGGCCTTGGCTGTTTGGAGCTTCCTGACCAGCAGAGGAGGGGGGCGGGGGAGGGGCATGCAGGCGTTGCCTGGAAACGTCTGTATGCTTAGGCAAGAGGGCGCTTCCAGGAGGGGGGCGGGGGAGGGGCGGGCAGGCAGGCGTTGCCTGGAAACGTCTGTAGGCTTTTGATTCTTAGCCTCGCGCAGGCAGGGGTTCTGGGACACTTGGCGGGGTAGTCCGACTGGGCTGGACGCTTTCGCACCGCGGGCCAGGGCAGTTGTATGACCGTCAGATGTTCTCCTGGGCTGGTAGGCTGGGCTCTGGCCTAGGCCATTCCCTAGGGGCCGTGGACAGCAGCCAGACCTCTTTGACCAGGGACATCTCCGATATTGACAGACACGTGCTGGGGAAAGGGACTTTGCCCGGGGATGCCAGGGATTTGGCTGATGTCATCTCATCCCAGACACAGATCAATAGACTCCTCCGTGAGATTGAAACACTGGAGGCTGAAGTGAGTCATTGGAAGAAATTGTGCCAGTGTTCCATCCAGGGACCAAATACCGTCGACACAGAAACACTGTGGAAACTGAAGAGCCACATCAGGGACCTAGAGCAGCGGCGGATGCGGGAGATGGACGAACATCAGCTGGAGGTGGCGGGGTTGCAAAACACCCACCGGCAGAAGCTAGCAGACCTCACTGACCGGCACCGCAAACAACTTCTAGACTATCAACGGATGGATCGGCTCTCCAAAGAGGAGATTGGGAAACTCACTCAAATTATCCAGCAAAAGGATTTGGAGATTCAGGGTCTTTCTAGCAAAATCTCTGCGGCTTCTCGCTGCCAGAATGGGCACGTGGAACAACTTCAGCGCCAATTGCAAGAGTGTGCTTTGAAAAGCGAACAGGTCTTGGTGGTCCTAAATGAGAAGACGAGGGAGAACAGCAATCTGAAAAGGGACTATCACAGAATGACCGATCGACTTGCTGCCAAAGAAGCAGAACTCCAGAGGATGCAAGAGGAAAATAAAAAACTGTCCACTAGAATAGAAAGCAGTGGCCAGGAGGTGTTTAGAGAAACGATTCGGAATTTGTCACACATTATTCGAGAAAAAGACCTGGAAGTGGAGGCGTTAAGTCAAAAATGCCAGACTTTACTGACGATCCTGCAGACACCCAGCACTGGTCATGAGGTTGGAGGAGTTTGTATCGATCAGTTCCAGCAGCTTCTACAGGAACGGGACACATTAACACAGCGGGTGAAGATCATGGAGGAGTGGAAAGAGCAGGTGCTGACCACGGTCCAAAATATGAAGCGTGAGTCACCCCTGCTTGAGAGAGGGCTGCGACAACTCCAGGCGTGGGCTTGCACCAACGGCGAGGTTTTGAAACTGCAGACGACCTCTCTTGACCAGATCCACACTTACCAAGGACAGGAAATAAACTTACAAGAGCTAGAGAAGGAACTGGCACAACTTCAGCTCCGCATCGGGGAGCTTTGCAATGCCAAGGACCTCCTTTTAGGGAACCTTGACGTGATTTTCCTCCGGCCCTCCAGCGACTCCGCAAAGGCAGCCGACTCTCTGAAGGCGGTGAAGTCGGACCGAGTGAGTGAGTCTTCTCAGGTGCTCCGAGAGGAGGTAGAAGAGCTCAGGAAGTCAGTGCAAGGAAAAGATACAAGGATTCGAACCCTCCAGGAAGATCAGCAGAGACGGATTGCTTCAGGGGCTGCCACGGGGGAAGGAGAAGGCAAACCACAGGAACACAGCAATTCCGATTCCCACATGGAGCAGCAGAAGGAGAAACAGGCTGTTCTACAAAACTTCCTTCAGGCTCAGGAGCTCCGAATCCCAGCGAAAAGTGAGGAGCTGCTTTCTTTACAGGAGAAGCTGAGGGGCCAGCTGAGTGAGAATGAGCTGCTGAGGCAGGCCGTCACCAGTCTGAAGGAGAGGATAGCAGATTTCGAAGTGCATGTGTGTCGGCTGAAAGAGGAAAACGCGAAGATCGTGGAAACCTCTAGGGAGAAGGACATGGAAAATCAGGCATTGCAAGAGACAAATCGGCTGCTTTCAAAGATGCGGAGGGAGGAGGAATCCCAGCATGCCGCGATGAAAGAGAAGGCACTTGCGCTGGAGCAAATGCTGCGAGAGAAAGAACAGGGCGAGACGGGGGAATTGAACCGTCTCCTGGAAGCTGTTCGGTCAAAGCAGGAAAAGGCAGTTGTGTGTCAACAGGAGAGAGATGACGTCGTGTTGGCTCTGAAACAGACAGAAACGGAAACCTGTGCCCTCCAGAAGGAGGGTCACCAGTTACGTGAGAGAGAATTGCGCCTAACCCAGGAGCTGGAGAGAGGGCGGCACCTCGCTGCAGAAGCCGAAGATTCTCGTCGCCTGGAACCTTTGGCCTCAGAAGACCACTTGGCTCAGCTGAGAGAGGAAGTGACAGTCCTGCAGGGAAAACTCGTTTTGTCTTCTGCTGCCATGGAAAAGGCCAGCCGCGGAGCCAGTCTGCAGGTAGAGTCACTGCGGGAGCAGTTGCACGTGGTCACCCAGCAGAAGGAGGAAGCTGCGCTCAGGCTTGCCGCCTCCCAGGAAGAGGGAAGGCACTATGATCGACGACTAGCGAACCTCAAGCTGGAACTGGCCGAATGGATGGAAAAGGCAGACGCCCTAGAAGGAAAACTGAAGTCGTTACAGGGACGATGGCATCAAACAAATGTCGACTTGGAAGTGAAGGAGGACCAACTCCAAGAGTTCAAGAAACAGAATGAGGTGCAGCGGGAAATACTGGAGGACACACAGAAGAAACTCTTGACCTTAGTAAGTCAGTCCGAAGGAATGGTGGACAAAACCCTCCTAAGGAGGCTCTTCGTGGGATCTTTGCAGGCAGCTGATGCGCAACGGCAGGAAGCGTTGAGGCTGATGGCAAGCACGCTGGGGATCCGAGAAGACCAGCTGCGCGGCCAAGAGCCCGCGGGTGTGCCCAGCGGGGCGACTGGGGAGCCTTGGTTCAGAAGCGCCCAAAACGCACCTGTGAAGCCAAATCACCAAGCTGTGGCCAGTCATTCTTTTTCAGGACTTTTCGTCCAGTTTCTAGAAGCAGAATCTCATTCAGCTTTTCCACCGCCAAACCCATCTGCTCGTGACGTGAAACCCCCAGATTCAGGAGGAAGGGGAAAGCTGCCTAAGAAACAAGGCCCACCACGACTGAATGCCACCCTGGGATCCACACGCAGAAAAAATGATGTCAAACCCCACACCACAGCTGTGTCTCTTATTAACCCACCTGGACCAGAAATGGATGGATCGGAGCACCTTCTTCTAAATGTTATCTCTGATTCTTTACCCAGGTACGCGCCCTATATACTGTCACCTGCCAAGAAGGTTGGAATGGCAGCCAAAGACCTTTCAGAGAAATAGATGATTGTCAAGCCAGAGACGAGACCACACTTTGAAGATCCCAAGTCACTCTGTGTGTCTACCTTAACCCCAAATGTCCTTTTTCAAAATGTAAACTATTTGCAGTTTGCTTTCAGCTTAATAAACATATTCTTTTATGATTTAACAAAGAAAGGGTCATTTAATAACTGCAGAAGTATTCGCCAAAGTGAAAACAGTGGTGACTTCTTTTTCTTAAGATTTTCTTTATTTTTTTGACAGCAATTGGGGGCACACCAGCAGGGGGAGAAGCAGAGGGAGAGAGAGAAGTAGGTTCCCCACCGAGCAGGGGTCCAGACTTGTGACCTGACCCTAGGACCCCGGGATAATGACCAGAGCCAAAGGCAGATGGTTAACAGACTGAGCCACCCAGATGCCACAACACCGGTGACCTTTTTAGGAGCGTCGACACTGCTGGGCTTGGAGGCTGTGGTCACAGGATTCTTCCAATAATGTCTGTAATGCTTTAAGGTTTTCACAAGGGTCAGGTGTCTTCGTAAATCTGATCTAGGGAACACATCAACTTGTTTTAGTCTTCCAAATTTATCAAATACACGAGCACACACTCCTTATATGGGAAACAAGGTGAAGAGCACGACAGTACAAGATGAATATAATGTTAAAAAAAAAAAAAGGCAAGTTTGCTTTTCCCAGGTTAAGTCTCATTTCTGTTAGCTTATTTTTTATTTTCTATTTTTTCAAAATCATTTCCTTTTCTGTTGTCTGCAAAAGCACTCTATGGGTAACCTGAGTTCTCTCGGGCCTTATGTATATTTGCCTAATTAGGAGTATTGTATTCTCTTTTTTTTTCCCCCCAAATCACTCTGCCTTGGAGACCATTTGAAATGGGAATGAATCCCATCTTATT
>NW_022632440.1:0-428 GCF_010015895.1 Lontra canadensis | reverse complement strand
TGGTGACCCTTTCAAGCTGGTTCCTGCATCCTTTTCACATGAAGATATCCTCATTCTCAGTCCGCACAAGTTCAGGCACGGAAACTCAGAGGCTGAGAAAAGATTCACGTCTGCTTGGGTACAAAAGTCTCTCAGTCTACACCAGAGTCCAGGAAGTTTGGGGAACAACCTGAAGGGTCTGATCAAGGTTCTGGTTGATAAGTAACCTCATCAGAGGTGGACTAAGTAGGCCCTGACCTGAGGTCAATATGGCGTCTTCCCCCAAGACAGGCACTCTGAAACTACTCTTTCCTGGGAGGGCCTGCTTTTTTATATATATATATATATTTTCTCTCCTCCATGCAGAATATTTTGAGTTCTATTAGGATTGAAAACCCCTTTTCTCCCTTCACCAGTAACAATCAAGTGGCAAGTAGCTCTACAAAAGC
>NW_022632439.1:0-11465 GCF_010015895.1 Lontra canadensis | reverse complement strand
GACAGAGGCTGCATTCCTCTAAGGTCCCAGGTCCTGCCCACGGCCGCTCTCCCCAGGCTACAGCTGTCCCTGGCTCCCAGAAATCCTGCGTCCTCCCTTGTCACCCAGACAAGCCCAGGATAAAGACTCCTCACTCCTGCGAGAACCAGGGGTGCTTCGTGTTCCTGTGGGTCCCCTGCACTTGCCTGCACGTCTGAGGACAGCTCTAGACTCTTCAGTCATGCATGCCGGGTGGGTCATCTGGTCTCACCCGGGTCCCACCTAGGTGGGGTGGGCTAGCTCACGACAGGCGGCAGACGGGCACGAGCTTCGGGAGCAGCAGACACCAGACAACAAACACCATCGTGTCCCCTTCACTCCCTGCTCTGACTTTATTCCCTGGAGTGGTGGACCAGCTCTTCTGGGGGACAGGTAATGTGGGAGTCCACATCCCCTGAGCCTCACGTCATGGAGCCATGGCCACTGGAGAAATACACACAGTGTTCGACCTTGGAAAATCTCAGGGAAGGCCTCTGATTGGCTTGGCATCTGTCAGGAGCCCAATATGGGTAAGTGAATGGTGGCCTCAAGGGTGAGCTCATGGTTCCACTGTGAGATGTTCATAGAACATGGCAGGGGCATGATTAGGACAAGGTCCATGCCATAATCACCTTTTTATCCTCAGTGCTTGGGACAGTGAGTGTCTAATCAGTGCTTACTGCATGAAGGAATGAGTGAGTGAGTGATGGAGAGAAGCTCCTGCTGACAGAGAACAGGCTTCTCACCCAGTTGGGCGGAGGCTCCCCTGATGAGATGATGCCTGAACGGAGTCTCACAGATGAGTAGTGGTTATCCATGAAGAATAATGGAGTAAGAAAAGGAGAGGGAACAGAATTCTTAGAGAGGGAACAGAGTGAGTGTGCACCCAGAGGAAAATATAGGTAGTTAAGTTTTGTTGCACAATGGAGGGATTTTGTGGCGAAGATAAAAAACAAAGAACAGGAGGTTGTAGAAGTGTACCAGAGAACAAGAACTTTCTCCCCTAACAACAAAGAGGGAAAAACAGAAGCATCACCATGCCATCTGTCAATGCCAGGCTCCAGGTAATGGATCAAGAGGGGAAATAGAGCTATGGCCTTGTTCCAAGGGAGAGATAATGGGACCAGATCAGGGCAGTACCTTCATAGTGCTGAGGCTAAAAGTGGGCATTCCAGACCTTGCCCACCTAGACATTAGTCCAGGCTCCAACACCTATTAGGAATGAGACCTTGGGGAACCCGCACACACAGATAAGCACAGTGCCCACAGGATGAGATGATGCTGTGTGCGCACCCACTTCAGTCTGGATCCCACAGACAGGGCTTTGGGCTCAGCTAGCTGCTGCCTCTCCAGGCCCCCCAGGAATTTTGGAAGGTGTCCCCAGACAAGCCGGAGCCTCTCCCTGGAAAGGGAGTTTCCTGCAACGGGACATGGATCCCCTGTGCAGGAACTCTGAGGGCCTGGCCTGGACAGGGGTCAGGGAGTGACATGCAGGAGGCCTTGCAGAGGCCTGGTGGTCCATGCAGAGTCCTGAAGTTCTTTAAGCAGGACACAAGGTGGACGTGCCATGCTGGGCTGGAGTCCTGGACCGCAGGAACAGGAGAGAAGATGACCCCAGAAGAGCAGGCTGTTCAAGGGGTCAACAGCTAGAGTGTGAACCTTCCTGAATATGCTCCTGGGAGACCCCGCACTTCTGTCATAAGGTCCAGCTCTCAGATCTGCATGCCCTCATGGAGACGGTACCACAAGCCCCAACATTCCTTATGTGGGACAAACAGTTCCTTTCATTACACTGTTCCTGTCGAACACTTGAAGGGGAGTCTAGGGGAAAAGCATGTGCTGTGTTAGGATACTAGGGAGCAAATGAGTTCTACAGTAACTCGGTGCTGTAACACCTGATCACAGGGGATGTGCCCTTATGTCTGCCTAGCCAGACCCTCTGTGCTTTCTGTCAGGAATGGCTGCGGACTCCCCAGGGCATCTGACTTGCTCTTGGAATTCACATGTCTGTGCCAACAACAGAGAGGGTCTCAGGACCCAGGACGTGCCCATGGTCTCCAAACTCTCAGGGAGAGGCCTGGTTTGGAGCCTTCTAGCACTGCCCTTACTGCGGAGAGATGGAGGAAGCAGCCCCTGAGCAGATGTGCCCCGTGACAGTGGTCCCTGAGACCCTCTCTGGGCCTCACTGGAGTTCTGCCTCCTGGATAACTCAAGCCGGTCTAGTGTGCAGTGCCTCCATCCTGGGCTCCGACAGCTGTAGGCGCGATGCTCCCTGGAGATCACTGAGTCCTCTGAAGAGTGAATGGGTGAGTCAGCCCTGTCACTTCTCTGAAGTGGCACCTTCTCACCTTCTGAGGAAAAAGCTCCAATTTCTCTTCTCGGTTTAAATGAGAGAGTGATATACTGGGAAGAGAGCATTCCTGAAATGTATAACTGGAAACAGACCTGGGCTCTGAGTTTCTAGGTCATCACCCCAGGTCTGGGCCCTGTCAGGGCTGCCACCCCAGGAACAGACTCAGGTGTGCGGCCGCACAAATCCTGAAGCTTGTTCAGAAAGACGAAGCGGACGTCTGAGAGCTGGAAACACATTATCATCTCGGAGACAATTCTATCTCTATCTGACATTCAGGTGTACAATTGTTTCTAGAAGTGAAAGGCAAGTGAGAGGCTATTGTGCAGGAAAATTACTCATAAACAGAGAGAGGAGCTCGGTCCTCCCCCATGGCCAGCACTGACTTCTGTGTGTGCAGATACGAGGAGCGCTCATTTACAAATGGCTCGGGAGACAAGACTGCTCAGCGAGACCGCCTACGCGTTCCAATGCCCCTTTCAGAGGACGGTTCTCCTGCACGCAGTCTGGGGCTGGGGTGCACATGAGAAGGGGGTCTGGCCGGTTGGATCCCCATGGCTGGGGGGACGAAGCATCCCATGTGTGCCACGGTGAGATTTGCCAGGCGGTACCAGAGACGGTGGAAGGGGACGGCTGTCTGTGGGAACGGTGTTCGGATTTACACTGCGGAGGGCGGACGGCTGACATGTGGATGCTGGGAACACATTAACTGGCTGTCACAGTGACGCATAATAAAATCAAGGACTGTTCGGGAGAATGAAGCCGCCCAAGAGCTACTTTAAGATGTCATCAACATTCCATGGGCTCTTTTGCCTGCAGCAGTACAACTGTTTTGAGAAACAATTTCCATCTCCCTTCTAGTTGGAACTGTTGTCTGTTTCGAAATTCAGATCTGTACCATCCAACGACTCACAGATCTCATGGGCCCAAAACTACAGCTTGGCTTAAACCACTGGTCTGCTCTCTCTTCCTAACACTGCTGGTCATCTCCTGTCCCCAGCTGAAACCACTGTCTCAGCATCTACCTCCTTCATTCAAATTATTTGATTATAAATGGAAAAGGCCCTCAAGGCTTGGAAGCATCCCTTGGTCCATCCTTTGTGCTGTAGCAATGAGCACCAGGGGTTTAGCTGAACTCTCTTCTTTCAGAATAAAAGACTACATTCCCAGCCTTTCTCATAGCAAGGTTTTGTCACACCAGTTTTGACCAATGGACTGAAAGAGGAAGAGATGCATGCTGCTTCCCGTCACGTCCCTGACAGAAGTGGAAGGGTGTGCGCCATCTTGGGTCATGAGGTCTGGCCATGGCTGGTGGAGCCCTAGCGTGGGGCCACACAAGACCCTTTGCAGCTGATGCCTGGGAAACAGGAAATTCCCCATTTTTGTCCACTGTCTCTTATTCAGGTCTCCTGCCATGGCGGCTGAACCTGTCTCCTGAGGAATGCACCTGCTCGGGGGGCTACGTCAAACTGCATGTCTGCTCGTCTCTTGGCTCAGATCGCTGCTTCCTCTGGGAAGCGGGTCTGTTTGGTGCTGGTGGGGAGGGACGGTGCTGGGCATGCTGTTCTGGGGCTGCTGTGGGAAGTGGGTCCCTAGTGCATGTGGTCTCAGGACTACATCTTCTCATCTTCTTTCCTGTGTTCTCAACTTTCCCTTTGATGTAAAAGCCTCAGGTAGTGATGCAGGACGTCTGCAGAGGATGTCCTGTGGCCCAGCACTGTGCTAAGGTGCCACCGCACAACGCCTTCACCCTCACAGCGATCGTGAGGGTGCCTGTTCCAGATGTGGGAACAGGCTCGGAGACCCTCAGCTGGCGTGGAAGTCTGGGCCCGGAGCCCCTGGCCTTCTGCGCAGTGGATCCTGTCACTATCCAATGTCAATGCAAAGGAAGTGAGCACATTCCCAGCGTCGGTTCATGGTCCAGTTTCACAGGAGCCACCGCTGGCCCTGCTGAAGGGCTCTGACAGGACTTTCGGGGTTACTCTTGACCACCCTTGTTGTGCAGGATGTGGAAGGACACACTAGCCCTGTGGGGCCCACGGTCCTGGGACAATGTGGGGTGACTGGCTGTAGGGTCTGAGCAGCTTGGACCCACCCTCTCCTGCTGGCCTAGTGTGGGGACATGTGGACAGGCTGGTGTGTCACACAAGCTGGGGGTGGAGGCTACTCGGACAACAACTTCTGCTACCTTCTCTTTACCTCCCCAGCACTCTCTGTTGCCCTACTTAGGGGGACAAAGGAAGCGTCCCCCACCTACCATCCAGGCTCCCAGCCAAGGGCTTGAAGAAAACTTCAGACAGACCCCATGTACGGATGAGAAGCCCAGAAATATGTCCCTGCCAGGCAGATGGAAAATTGGGCCATCAACAAGCTCACAGGGGTTAAGGGGGCCAGCACTACCCCACAGCAAGGCCCTTGTGTTCCTGGGGCCCAAGGTATTTCCTCCAGAGTAAGGGGGCGGGACTCCAAAGTGTCTGCTGAGCAGGGGAGGATGCATACCCAGTGTTCAGACCTGCCCTCACCTCCACGGGGTGCTAAGTAACCTTCACTAGGGCTATGCTCCTCTGACCAAATTAAAGATCCTCCACTGGGCAGTAATCCACGTCTTTCCACGGCCAGAACCAGTAGCCAGGGCATGGGATTCACTGGAGAGTTGGCTTCCCTTTCGCCCCGGTGTCTGCATCGACCCTCCATGTGGGCTCTGAGCCCAGAAGACCAGGAAACACCTCTTGCCCAAAGAACTGGGGAACACTGTCCTCACAATGGCTGGTTCAGGATACAAGGTGTACAATAAGCCTGAATCTACAAA
Source organism: Lontra canadensis (assembly GCF_010015895.1). Taxonomy (NCBI): domain Eukaryota; kingdom Metazoa; phylum Chordata; class Mammalia; order Carnivora; family Mustelidae; genus Lontra; species Lontra canadensis. The sequence continues at coordinate 6,288 of NW_022632439.1, read as the reverse complement.
CTGAATTCAGCAAGAAAATAACATTTAAATGGACTTCCCACAACTGAAGCCTGTTGATGGAGATGTCACCCCATCCATTTAAGGTCTCCCCCCCACACACACTTTTCCATGGCGTTCTAAATTTTGCAAAGGAAATGGGGCAATTTTTAAAAAATTTCTGCCCCCAACCTTTTATATACATTGCTGTGTCTGTCAAATTTCCGGGCATATAAGGAGCTGACTCAGAAAACAGAAGCCCCCTCCCTGCACCCCTGCATCCAGGGTGTACCGGGTGCTGAGCAGCAGCGGCAGCAAAGATGGCCGGTACCTCGTCTGGCCAGGTAAGACCCATGGCCAACGCTGATCCGCAGTCCTCCCAACCGTCCTGTGCACACCCAGGACCCGTGACAGAAATTCAGCTCGGACCTGATCAGCGAAGTTGCCATGTGAGCTGATGACCGCTGCGTGGGGCCACAGGACACTGTGACACTGTGGGCAAGAAGCCCCTGGCCTCGCTGTGACACCGTCACTCCTGTATCGGGAGTCTGAGGTTCCCCACCCCCGAACAGGTAAAGGTGATCCCTGGGTGGGGGAAGTGAAATCTGAGAGAGAGAGACGAGACACAGAGGAGGGTCTGTGAAAGACCCCCCCATGCCCCCCCCACCCCGAGTTACCTGTGAAGCGGAGAGCAGGGGATGCCCCTGACACATTGGAGGGCTGAACACAGACAGGACTTGGGTTTGGTCTCTACCTGAGATTCTGGAAGCACCGACCTCACGGGGACCCCCCCCCCACAGCCAGGGTGAGGGCAGGTGGGGCTTCACGGTAGAGGGGACCTGGGAGACAGCCCTTGGGTTTCCACATCCCAACAAGGGCGGGGGCAGTGTGGTGCACCCTGGGTCCCACAGAGGACTCCTACGGCGCAGGAAGGGATGCGGCCCCAGGAAGACATCTGGGTCAGGGGATGTGACAGCAAGAAAGGCACATGGACTGTTGGGACCACATCTGGAATGGTGACGTGCACAGTCAGGAGATGTCAGCACAGGAGGTGAGGGCTGAGGGTCCCACCCTGACCCCACGTGAACCAGCCGCCTAAGAGCAGAGGGAGGAAGTCCTGGGTTGTCTAGAAAGAGCAGCTCAACACCCTGAGTTGATGCCATTCACCTGGAAATGAATCTATTTTCTCCTGCCATTAGGCAGAGCGAAGGCTCTGGGGAGAAACCATAGTTAGAGAGGAATCAAGTTATTTTACACAGCTGAGTTGATGGCTCGGAAATCTGTGCCTCTACACTTCTGAGCAGGCTTTGGGGAAAACAGTTACTTTCCGTTTAACAAATGTCCAATTTGCCTTAAGGTCCAGGAGGAACAAAATCCATTTTTTTCTTAACCAGGAAGAAGGGACTGCCCAGGACCAAGGAGGCTGGTCTGGGTCTGACAGCATCTGGAGTCTGGAGGGTGGGTGTGCCTGTGTCCCCATTAATGTTCCCACTGACTGGGTTTGTGCCCAGAATGGAGCATCTATGCCTGAGCACTGCTGCTCTAGGGCTTTGTGATGGGGACAGAGGATGCCACGTCTCAGAACTTAAGTACTCCTCTTGACTGAATGGGGAGACATCGTGAAGACTGAGAAGACAGGGCAGGCCAAGCCAGCTAGTCGCCATCAGTAAGCAGTCCTCACATCCTGCGTGCTTGTGCTCATCCGGACGCACAGCCGTGTGGGAGGCAGACGCATTTCCAGTGTCCTCTTCGGCCCAGACAATTAGGGTCTGTCCCACAAGCTATGAGGGGAGGTAACACATCCGCAAAGAGAAGGGTCATGACCGTTTGGACTCCACTTAGGCTGCAGAATGCTATAAAGGAAGCCATCCCCATACCAGTGACAAGAAAAGGTCAGGTGAGAGACAAAAGCAGCTTTGCTGGGACCCATCGGAGAGTCGAGGCTGCAGGAAAACCAACTAACCTGAAATCCTAGGAAGGTGCCTCCGAGGAGAGATAGAGAAGGAGCACGGCTTCCCTATGTCAGGGTAACAGTGACACAGGGCTGCTGTAAGAGCAAGCAGGAGCCTTTCTTCTAAACTGTTTCGGAGGCTTCTAAAATCTCAGGATGGGCTGGCCCGTGAGCACAGACTCCTAGAAGCCCCAGACACATGGCGCATGTGTAAGCACGTATGGATGCTCCCGGATCTTGCTACAGACTCAAGAGAAAGGCTGGTGGAGCACTGGGTATCACACACAGACAAGGACTCCTGCACACTATGTCTAAACTAACGATGTCCAGTATGGCAACCAACACAACATAATAATGAACGAAAGAAAAAGGTTGGAGACAGGCCAGGACACTGGAGAAAGCTGCCCTCTGTTGTGCTGGCCTGGGAGAGGGGCACAGTTGTCACTGCGGGAAAGGAACAAAGCCCTTCCCAGATCCTTCTCCCCTGTTCACTCCTGTAGCAAAAACCTCCAGCAGCTCGGGGGCTCAGCCAACCCTGCCACCTCCGTGTCATGGCTGGAGACCCACTGTGGCCAGAGGAAGTGCTCAGAGAAACACCCTGCTCGGGGACAGCTCTAAAAACATCCTGGGCCCAGATCGTAAGAGATGCCTTCTGCTGGTGGAGGGCAGGGAGCTCCCACACACGACACATCAAAACGACAAGGCCACGTGTGGATGGCCCTGGGGGGTCAGGATCACTGCAAGAGCCTCACCCAAGACCTGGTGACATGGAGTCTGCCTAGTCCCAACAATTAACCAGGACACCAGAGAAGCCCCACTCCCCCACCACGAGGTTAGCAGGCACTGAGTTCAAGTCACAGCAGAGGACCCGGGAGAAGGGCAAGTGTGTACAGAGGGGCCCTCTCTGAGGCACAGGCTCACATTTAGAGGGTGGACTAAGGACGCGGAGAAAAATGCTCCAGTAACTTAATCCAACCACAGGCACAAGGTGGCGCTAGAAGACTCTGGAGGCTGTGGTACAGGGACAGTAACTACAAAACCAAGACATCCAGATCCAGCTCAACTCTGGCTGCTTTTGGAGCTCAACTCACCCCACAAAACAGGCCCGCATAGAACAAGACTCAAGCTTGTTGCACGTTGCCAGGTGTAAATACTATTATCTCAGCTTCTGCTGTCCATTCCTGTGTCCAGCTTTCAACTCAGAAGTACAAGACACAAGAAAAGACAAGGGGGAAAACATTTATAGTCAAGAGACAAAACAACCAACACAACCCGACTTAGCTACAACGCAGATATTGGAAATATAAGTCAGTGAATTTAAAACAACTCTGATTAACAAAGCCTCTAACAGAAAATATGCAGAATACACATGAACTGATGAAAGAGAGATGGAAATTATAATGCTCATGTAAGAGAAAGTAAATCAGTAACAGACATGCAGAATGCTTTCTAGACTCCTCTATAAACTTGACACATGGCCAATAACAGAATAAGTCATTGTGAACGGCTGATAAACATTACACTGAAAAAAGGAAAAAAAGGAACTAAAACATATCTTTGACCCAGGCCAGTGTTCAGCAAACTCTGAAATTAAAACTCTACTGCTACTTTCCTTATACTATGCTACAAAAAATTATGGGCTGAATTTTTCTTTTTTTAATTATGAATGGAACAGACCGACCACATGACACAGAGGGAAAAAACACAGACTTCAGATTCGTCCCATCTTTCATAAAAATACTGGCTCTGGCACATCCCAGACATGGGCCTTAGACAAGTGATTTCAACCTTCTGAGCCTCACTTCCTTCAGCTGCAAAATAAAGCTGATCATAGTGGATGTGTCGGGGATATTGTGAGGGTTAAGTCACAGATCTCAGCGTTTGACACACAGTAGGTGCCAGAGATAGGGTGACTGTCTCCCTTTGTGTCGGTTCTAAACACCAGTCATTTTAGATCCTTACGAATAACCAGGAGGCACGAGAGGAGTCTCAGAGAGGAGCAATGTCTCCTGAGGGAACAAAGAAATACATAAAGCAAGAAGTCATACAGTTGTAGGCGCCTGAGTGGCTCAGTCAGTTAAACATCCGACTCCTGATTTAGGCTCAGGTCAGGATCTCTGGGTTGCGAGATTGAGTCCCTAATCGAGCTCTGCACAGAGTGTGGAGCCTGCTTGGGATTTTCTCTCTCCCTCCCCACACTCCTTCAACTCCAAGTTCAAAGATGAGGAGCCTGGCATCATCAGGGCCACACTGCTGGGCCGGGGCAGTGTGAGGTCCCCCTGGCTGTCTGAGTCCAGGCTCTGCACTGCTGTCCACAAGGCGACGGTCCCTCCCAGGGAGCACAAGGGTATTTCAGAGAAGAGCCCAGGGCGGTGGAAGCGGATACACACAGAGCACACGGCGGGGCAGAAACATGTGAGGACTGTGAGGACCCACGGTGGGCTGAAGCAGGAGAACACAGAGAAAACTGTCCCTGATGCGGACAGCAATGGAGAACACCTGAATGGTGATGCATCTGTGCGTGTTGACCTCCGAGAGCAAAAGCCCCCATATAAAACGAGCAGAGTAAGACAGGACTGAAGGGTAAACGTAAGGAGAGCCTGTTGACGTCGCTCGAGAAACATGCATGAGGCTGACGCTGCAGCAAGGCCCTAGGGTTCCATGTGCACAGTGTGTGAGCACCTGTCACAGTGTGACCCTCCAAATGTCTTAATTTATATTCAGTGACGACGCCGCAGCTGACTCTACGTATGACAGGCCTGGGATTCGGAGCCCCGAGGAAGGCTGCTCCCAACGAGGGAGACGGAGCTGAAGTGCTTTCACTGATGTTGATAAGTGACGGTCTCGGACATGCTTTCTGTGCTTGGCAAACTTGGCAGGAATCGCTCAATGAGGAAGGTGGCCTCCCGCCCGGCCTGTGGTCCCTGAGGACACATCCAGGGTCGCACGTCCTCACAGCGTGCTGAGTGCCCGGAGCTGAGCTGGGTGGGGATGGGCAGTGGTCGGGCGACGGGCATGACAGTCAGGCCCGTCAGAGGACCGTCTCTGCAGCTGGCGTCTTGCTGCTCGTCCCGTGTGGGGTCAAACACTGCCAGCACTTGAATAAATAACGGAGAAAGCCTGTCGTCCTGAGCGCTGAGGGCACAACACGGCGTGTCAGCTGGAGACGGACACGTGTGTGAACTCACCGAGTGTGTGGGCACAGAACCATCAGCCTGCGGCGGAGGATGCCCCGAGTCCCTCCCCTGACTGCCTCAGGGAGGCCCCACCCCCACCCCCAGTGCTCCCTGCAGCGTCTCACTCCCAGCCTCGCCGGTCCAGCCACGGACTGCGTGGGGGCGGACGGGGGGCCTCTCAGCTGGTACTGCGGGGGCCCTCCTGGGGGTTCCGAGCGAGGAGCCCAGAGAGGCAGGGGTGGGGTGGGGAAGGGCGGAGTGAGGCCCAGCAGGGGTGGAGCGAGCTCCGGCGTCAGGCCGCGGGCACGGTCTCCAGCACTGGGCTGCCAGTGCCCGGGCCCACTGGGGCTGTTCACACCGGATTCTCCAGGGAGGAGCCAGGTTCCCTGTGAGCATGACAAAGTCTGCCTCTGGGGGGAGGGGACTCAACTCCATGAACGTTCCCACATAAGTCGTCTCTCCATGGACATTGCGTGAGGCCTCACAGGCTCCTGAGGCACAGAGGATGCTCAGAAGGACCGCAGAGATGGTTGAGAAAGGGCCCCTTGGGCAGGTAAGCAGCAGCCCTGAGCTGGGACGAGGAGACCTGGGAGCGCACCTGCCTCTCGACAGCCCTGAGAGACAAACAGCCAGGGTGGGACGGTGGCCTTCCCCAGCCCTGGCATGTGGACTGTGTCTGGATTTGGGGAATTACATACTCTTGGCTTTATCTGTCCCAAAAGCCCATCACGGACACACAGGTTGGACGTCATTGCCCAGGATGCTCTCACTTAGGAAACCTTTTCTCCCAAACCGCCCCTTCCCCCTGTTCTCCCAAAGAATGTGAAGATCTGACAGTAAAATGCTTGGGTCAAGCAGATTCCAAAGCTGTAGCGAGAACCGGCACACGGAACACATGAGTTCCCAGAGCAGAGCCGGGCTCTGGCTTCGGGGAGCAGAGGACACGAGCGAAAGCCCGTCCACCAGCGGACGTGCCGTTGCAGTGCGGGAGCTGCTTCCGTGTGACTGTGGACGAGCCCTGACCCCAGGTCCCTGGGGAGGACGGCACCTGCCCCTCAGTGTCCCTAACGACAGCTCCTTAGAAAGCACCTCTGGCTCTGGCCCCACCGGACCACATGTGACACAAAGGTGCCCCCACGCTGGGAGGCCCCTCTGTTCAATCACAGATGAACCAAGACACCCACA
>NW_022632438.1:0-11502 GCF_010015895.1 Lontra canadensis | reverse complement strand
AAAAAACCTCAGAAAGGCAAGTGGAGGGATTTATTGGGAAGGATCAACAGTATCTCACAAAACCCCATGGTAGGAGGAGTTCTCCCTTCACAAGTACTTAATTCTTTCTTTCTGCAGACTCATTCTCACTTTTTCTCAGCCAAGGGTGACCACTCCTATCCTGGAGTGCTAGAAGGGACTCTGGGCAAGTTGTCTCGAGAAGCTTGTGCCTTGTCCCCTTCCCCTTGCCACCCTGAAGCAAGCTTTCTGCCTTAGGTCAGACTATAGGAAAATATACTCCAAGCCTGTCAGCCGTCAATCTAGACTGAATGATCTAAACTGGTTCTAAGTATGGCATCCATTTTAACATATGCTATACGTTGCCAGGGAAGGTGAGGAGCTAGAGTCTCTAGTTCTTATTTAGCAAGGAATTCTCCCCTTTTCTCACACTTGGCTGTGGGGGCATTGGAAAATATTAAATTTCCCTTAGTTTTATTCATACTATGTGAGGGTTTTTTTTCCTGTAAAGATATCTTTATCTACCTCTCTGTCTATCTATCTATTGTAGTTCCAACTTCAGGGCTAGAAAATTCATCTTTAACCAAGTGAATGATTCATTTTTCATTACTCTCAACACCCGCGAGAGGTTAACCAGTCTCTGGATCTGAATGACAATTCACGAGAGAATGGCTCAAGACCCATTTTGGCTCCGGGGAACATCTCTGTTCTAATTAACCATGGTCCATATTTGGGCCTGTGGGACTCAGACCCCATAGGCACAGGGTGAAAGCAAGTTCCTTGGGAAGGGGAGGAAAGATATAGAAAAGAAATTTATAGAAGTACCTTCAAGAAACAGAAACCCTACCACCTATGCCAGCAGTTTTTGATTTGGACTATGTATGAGAATTACATGGGATGCCTGTTAAAAATGCAGATTCCCCCTCCCCACCTCTGGAATATAAGCATTTATTTTGAAATAATGAACACAAAACATTGTTACTTGTCGGTAAAATCCACATTGCTAAGCTGTGGTAAGGAACAAACATATTTATCTTTTCAGTATAAATAGGCACTTCTAAAATAACATCTTCTGAGTTCCTTATGGTACCAATGACATAGGAGTGGTTATTCTTTACATAAAAAAAAAATACATGAGGTGACATTGTATTAAATTGAGTAAACAGTCTATGATAAGTAACCCAAAGCTTAGGTTCAGGGCTGTTGTGATTTGATTTTTGCTGGGGAATATTGTTTAAAATTTAAACCATCTTTCTTTTGACATTATCTTTAAAGTTCAAATTTCCTTTATTATAACCCATGAGCAATGAGGAATTATATCTAGCTGTGGGCAATAAGTACTTCTGGTGCATACTTTTTTATGTCATGATGGTATGACAGCTTGTAAATATTGCTTTATAGCTTAAAAAAAATGCCTGCTTGTTACAACAATATGCAAAAAAAAAAAAAAAGGATTTCTAGGCCTGTGTATTGCTGGTCAACAAAGTTAGTTCTAGAATTATTAATAATGTCCATCATCTACATAAAGAACCAAAGAACTCAATCAAGTAAATGTTAAAATCATACATTCATATGATAAGATTTAAAGTAATCCCTTTCCAATATATCAACACATTGCCAAAGATTATGTAGCTATAACCTAGAGATGATAGAGCCAGAAGAGAAACCCAGGCCATCTGTTTCCCAAAGCTCATGAGCTCTGTGTCCTGGTAGGCTAATTTCTCCGGCATTATTTTTTTTTTTTGAACCTTAACTAGCTTCTCTAAAACTCTTCCTTAGACAATAGAAAAGGAACCACTTATGGCATTACTAGTTATTAATCCACTATGGATAAATCTAGGTCCCATTATTCATCCTCTAGAAGACTAACATAGGACTCTGCATAGTGGGCCTTGGCCAAGTTGTTTTTCTCGCCTCCGTCTTGTTGGCTGAAAATGGGGATCATAACAGGATCTGTCTCCTTAGGTTTCTTATAAGAATTAAATGATATATGATGTATAAACTGTTCTGCAGAGGTAGTGGCAGGTGAGAAACAGTCAATCTTGGTTATTACTTTTTCACTTACAGAAATTGGACATAACATAGTAATAATGTGTCCACTTGCACTCTGTCACTGTATATGTTTTTACCACTGGATGAGTAACAGATTTATTAAAAACCATTCACTGATGTTATAGAAACTTCAGACTATAGTTACCACCAACATTATCTTTTCCTCTAATATATTGTTCTTGCAGCTTTTCCTTCTAAAAGGATAACTAGGTAGAAATGATAGACAGATGGCAGATATATATGAATTATCACATAAATACCTAAAATAAATGTCTACAGGACAGTTAATTGTCATGCAGCTTTTCATGCAATGTATTATGCCTTTTTAGGTGTTTGTGTACTTATTTTTATGTGACAACTTAAGTACTTTTCCAGTTAAAGGAGTATACATTTCAGGTTACTGTTTCTCTTCTTAAAAATATATATTTAGGGGCGCCTGGGTGGCTCAGTGGGTTAAAGCCTCTGCCTTCGGCTCAGGTCATGATCTCAGGGTCCTGGGATCAGGCCCCACATCGGGTTCTCTGCTCGGCGGGGAGCCTGATTCTTCCTCTCTCTCTCCCTCTCTGCCTGCTTTTCTGCCTACTTGAGATCTCTGTCTGTCAAATGAATAAATAAAATCTTAAAATATATATATATATGTATATATATATACATATATATATTTTTTTTTAATGGTTTCATACATCCAGTCTTGAAACCTTCACCAGACCTACTTATAATTTTTTTGTGTGAGTGGATCCTTGAAGCCTGCTTACTGCTGAATAAGTTGGAGAGATTTCTACTTTCTGGAAGGAAGAAGTGCTTCAGGTGTAATGGATACTTAAAGCCTGTTAGACCTCTGTAAAATGTTAGAATGATGGCTCTTCAACACTCCCTTCTCTTTCTGTGCTCCCCTTCCCTCTCCAAACACATCTTCTTTCCAGGAGTCCCTCTCTGTGGCCCATTCCCCACCCTCTTCTCCAACAGGCTGAGGTGCTTTCTCTACTGTCTCGCCTGCCAGTGACCAGCTTTCCACTTGTGCAAAGGGTCCAAGGGAAAAGGAACCATAGTCTAGCCAGCTCACCTTCCTAAACCAGCTCTTAGTGTCTGATAAAAAGAAAACATAATGTTCTATCTGCTATGATTATTACTTTGGAGTCGTGCTGGAAACATCCCCCTTCAACCTATACCACACAGAAATGGGCGGGGCATGAACTCCAGCCTGTGTCTTTGGGGCTGCTCCTGGCATCAAAGGTTGACTTCACAGTGGCTTCCCCCAGGAGGGCTTAATTACAGGGCAAAGCACGGTCATGAGGACCAGTCTGTTTGGATAGAGCCTTGTCTACCAAGAGGCATGAATGTGACACACAAGCTCTAAAGTTTCCTAAGAAGTGTTAATATTTAAGAACATGTTAGACCCAGGAATTTGTAAGTCAGTAGTTTTACTTTGAACACATCTCCAGTCAGTTGTGACATTGTTCAGTAAATTGGCAGCCTGTTTGCTGCTGTTTCCTCTTTCTGAAATTGAACCTCTTGGAAAAACAGCCATCTGGGCTGTTACATGTCTCAACATAGGCCACCAGAGAGGACCACTTAAAATTGTTTTCTTTTATCTGGAATATGAATTCCCCTCTAGCAACTTTCTTTCCTCCTTTTAAATCATTTTGACAGGGCATCTTTGCTGGGTGTGATTTCTGGACCCTTTGAAAAGCTGGGGGCAGAGGATTTAGAATGGAACATCCTCTGTTGGGATTTCCTTCTGCTCACATTGTAAAGGCAGAAAGTCTCTCAAATTTCCATGCCACGAATGGACGTTTTTTAGCCAGTTAACTGATGTTTCATTCCATGCGGTAGCATTTTGGATGTCAGAATTTTTGATGTTGTCTTTTAACGCATGCAGCCTCAGAGTTGGCTGTGTGTGAATAATCAACAATAAGAGAGAGAACCACAATGATTCATTGCTGTAAATAATATATATTTAATATGTCACAGATTTATTGCCTTTTCAGTGAACCCAAAATTTTGCCATTTCCAAGTGGATTCAGGGGAAAAATTTGTTGGGAAGGAATTGGTTTTGAAAAGACATCAGTTCTAGGGTTTTTAGACCCTGAACAGGTTTCTCTGTGCAACATAGGAGATCTAGAAATGATAATATGAAGACTCATGATGATTAAAATTGGTTGATGTCTTCCTCTGCCAAAAGTAACAAACTATACAGCTAGCCAGAGTCTACTTTTTTGGCTTTCAGTCTCAAATTTCAGTTGGTAGAATTCCGCAGAAAGGAGCCTTTGTTTGGAACAGTCAACCATGTTGGTAAAGCAATGTTTTGTTTGGAAATACACAGATTGCTGCTTCAAACTGCTTAATGAGTGGGTATGTGTGTGTTTCTACAACACTTTTTTAAGGAAGTAGAAGACAGGAAATACAAACCTACATATTAACGAGTTCTGCCAAATGAAGAGCTCTGTACTTTTTTGTAAAGAAATTCTCTGCCAAGAGTTTGCCAATACCTGATTGCAAATGAACATCACAGCTTCTCACAAATCAGGAAATCCTGTAAATGGATGCTCAGTGTTTTCATGTGCATTGCCAAGCAATCACTGCCCACTGGGTAGAGATAGGAGAACTAGATTGCAATGCCTATATATGGGGGTAGCAGCATTCTGCAGTTCAGACCATAGCTTCATAGCTATGATATTCCCTCATTTACAAAGCTTTTGATGATTTCCATAAATGGTGGGCAAGTAGCCATCCAGACAGAGGGGGATTTTATAACTTCTAATTTCCCATAGAAAAGCAAATGTTGATGCCTCTTTTCCAAAGCCCAGGAAATACAGATTTTAATTTATTCTTTATCTAGAGTCAGTTTATTTTGTGGGGGGGGGGATCAGAAGCTAGAAAATCCCAACTATTAGAACAACAACTTTATAGATTTTTTATTTTTAAAGCACTACGTAATGAGACAAAAATTAGTAAGATACTTTTGAAGCCAGATTTTCATTGGCCACTCTCTAGACATAATAAATGTTATTTTCCTGGCATTTATTTTGTGATAGTATGCTTTAAATACTTCCTATAATTTTAATATTTTGGAGGTCTCAAATTATTTAGGTAGCCAATGGCAGGTCTAGATTTTGAACAAAATTCTGTCTTACTCTAAATTATGTGCTCTTGATGACTATATTCTAATGATTTCCTTATGTTAATAATAAGGCAAAGCATCTTGGTTGACTCAAAAATATTTTTTTTTAAATTCCACTCAATTTTAGCCATAGAACCCAATCAGTATTTATTTTCAAAATATCTCTTATACCTTCTTTATCATGTCTCATGCTTTTGTGGTGCCATAATTCCATCCACTATCTTCACCCTTAATCTGACCCAGAGGCAATGAATGAGAAGTATAGAAACTACAGCTCTTCTTCCTTGCCTATGACAAACATTGCCAACAGAAAATGGCACCTGTCTCCCGTAACCAGCCTCATCCCGTATTCTTCATCACAGTGTTCTGGGAACTAGACCAGGTATCTAAATTTGCACCACCACCACCACCCCGCAAAAAAAAAAAAAAAAAAAAAAAAAAAAAAAAAATATATATATATATATATATATATATATTTGCCATCGAGGATTCATCTCATCCTTTGCACTGTTACCGGGAGTTTGCTTGAAGTTCTCTCTCTCCCTTTCCCCCGACTTCCACAGTAAATAAATAATAAATAAAAAAACAAGTAAATAAAATCTTTAAAAAATCATAAAGTGAAGCAAGAATCTTCCAAATATTGTGAGTTCAAAACCCTCCTAATTCTGTGCTCTTCTACCTGATCTTTTAAGGGTTTTTTTCAGTTTTGTTTTGTTTTTTTTGCAATACTTCATTTGTTAATGATTGTTTCTAGCCATTTATATTTAAAAGTCTTTATAAAGCAATCAATTTCATTTCCATACAAATCCCACACCTCTCTTTATGCCCCCATATTTTACTGGTTTAATTATGTGATTTTAATAACAAGTACCACTGACATGTGGAACAGACATGCTTAGACAGCATAGTACTCAACTGCAGGTAACCTAGAGGGTGGCAAGTTCACTGTGAGCAGGGAGTCTGCTATGGCAATGTTTTATCCTGAGTGGATGGAGAGCCGAAAGTCTTCCAGAGTGCTAAGTGAATGGTAAAGAAAAAATCTTCTCCTTTATATTTATATCTATCATTGCTTAACTCTGATGATACCCAGCTTTCGAAGGGGTACGGTAGGGGTGGCAACTGTCTTCCATGTAGACTGTTGTGGTTGGCCGTATAGGGCAGGAAAATTGTTTAAGAATCCCCTAGATTCTTCCTTACAACAAATCATACTGACATTATAATGAAAATAAATATTCAATAAATCATTTTTGCTGATGAAACTCATCTGGCAAGGTGAAGTGAAAAAACTTTCTAGAAATCCATACTCCAGAGGTCCACACTTCAAACGATACTCTGGGGACAGGGACAGATCCTCCGAACATAATATCATTTAGGAGACTAAGGGTGAGGTTCCTGCACTAGAATTTTGAATACAGATTTTAAATATGGATAAAATTTTAAATATGGATTTAATGCAGTGCTCAAGGCACAAAATAAATTAATGATAAATGGGGTAATTGTTCAAATAAATACATAGGAATTTACATTGAAGAATTTAAATAATTTTCTGGAAGCTCAAAAATTTTCAAAACCTTTCCGTTTCCATGATCTAGGTTCTAGACACATCACTCTAACATTCTCAGCTTAATAAAAGGAAGTGGAAAGGGTGGGATATTGGTCCTAGGTCACAGAGCAAGTGATCTAAACATAGCCAACCAACCACAGGATACCTAAAATGTTCTTAGTCAAAAGACTTAAATGCTTTTTCCCCCAAATAACTACTTCAGTCAAAGAGGGAAGGATAATTGCTACTTCTATGGACAACAGCTTTTTCCCCCAAATAACTACTTCAGTCAAAGAGGGAAGGATAATTGCTACTTCTATGGACAACAGAAGAAACCGGCATCATTTCATCCCAGAGAGTAGCTTTAAATGGCCACCCACACACTCCATCATGTATTTATGTCCTTCAGCTGTAAGACTCTCTTCTCTCTGGCTTCCCACGGACCCACAAAGAAGACACTAAAGAATAAACAAAGTCTCAAACAGATGTAAAGACAGGATGCATAAAAAGTGCCAGTACACTTTAACTGAATGTCTGGGTCAGCTCTTCCCTGCTCACTGGTGCCACAGTCAAGGAGCCACGCCAGCTCTTCACAGAGACTGTGGTGGCTCTATGTCCACCAATACAAATGGCAGGCTGTGCGGGACAGGAGACTTCAGCCAGACCTTTAAGGGTCCTCAGTTTAGGTCACAGGCAACCACTGGTGAGGGCAAATTTGATTCCTTTCTTTTCATCTCAAAAGCAAGCTATTGGTGGTTCCTGAAGGCAATCATGATTGACCAGATGTATGGTTATGTCAGACACTTACTCTCAATAGAGTGCTCTGGCACTCAGAGTAGTGGGTAATTCATTCATTAGAGATGCATTTCCTTAAGGCAGAGGTCAAACACTGGTGGCCCATTCAGCCTTCAGATGGATTTTGCATAGGCCACACAACTGTCTGTTTATTCATTTGAAAAAGACAGTCAGTGTGTTCAGATGCGGCCTTTGCCAAGTTCTGTAGTGTAAATACTCTCCCAGTGTCTGATTTCAGGCCACCAGCATGACATTAACAGATGCAGAATGGGAGGAGGGGTGCAGTAGCAAGCCATTCACCATGCTGTCATATCTCCATCATACACATACAATAAAAGTAAAGAAGCTAATGTGCGTAGGTCATTGTAAAATATCGTAAAATAATTATGATGAGATTTGATTATTTATCACCTTTGTTTAATTTGACTAAGTTTTTATAATTTAAATTGTGATACTGGCTGTGTTTAATTGCTAGCTTTCAAAATTCTTGAAAACCCCCCACTCGGCTCTCGTGGGTTAATGTGAGGCAGCTGCAGGACTGCCTGGAACAGCATATCATGACCACAGCAGCCAAGGCCCCAGTGGTTTAGGCTCTGGAACCTTGATCCGATTCCCAGCTGGTATGTTTTCTATCTGTGTGAGCTTGGACAAGCTACTTAGCCACACAGAACCTCAGTTCTCTCAGATGGAAAAATAAGTTGCTAATGTTTATTTGGTGACTCTATTGTGAGGAGTAAATTAAAAATATATGTGAAGGGCTTAACACTGTTTTTGGCACATAGTCATCACTCTGCAAATAGTGACTTTGACTCAAGTAGGAATTACTTGGTTAGATTTGCATTGCTCTACCTTGAAAATGTGCCCATGGGTACCTCAAATAAATGAGAAACTCATGAATAGAAGAAGGAAGGAAAGCAGGGAAATGGAAAGACTGGATGGAGGGTGACACAAAGGCATTGAGAAAGAATGGGAACAAGATAGGATCAAAAGACACAAAATTAGGATGAGAAAAAGAAATTCAAAAATGCAGTTGTTTTCCAAAAAAGAAAATGCAGTTGCTTTTTTTTTTTTTTTTAAGATTTTATTTATTTGACAGAGAGAGATCACAAGTAGACACAGAGGCAGGCAGAGAGAGAGAGAGAGGGAAGCAAGCTCCCCGCTGAGCAGAGAGCCCGATGCGGGACTCGATCCCAGGACCCCGAGATCATGACCCGAGCCGAAGGCAGCGGCCCAACCCACTGAGCCACCCAGGCGCCCTGCAGTTGCTTTTCTTAGGTTGAACCACGTCTGTATAATCCATTAAAGATCCATTCTCAAATTCTCATGAAAGCTGTCTAATTTCTGCATAAATTAGTGAAGTCATTTCTTTGAATGGACAGTGTCAAGTATCAAACTGTCCCATTCTATCCATATGGCCCAGAAAATTCAATCAGTAGTGGACGTGTGACCCACACCCAGCCAGTTAGATATGCTCTCAGCTTGAAATTTGGAGCTGATATCCAGAGACTGAAGTGAGGTGGTGCTGGGAGCAGCTGTGCTGGGCAGCTCTGATTGGTCATGAGGAAATGAGGCAAGGAAACCAAACTGCAGAGATGGAGAAAAGCAAAATAGCAAAACAGAAATAGAGCTCGCTGAGCCCACAGCAGAAAAAAGGAGACAGGAGACCGGTGACAGCTTTTCTGGTCCTGTGAAGTTTGGCTGTACCCCTGAAACTTTATTTCTGTAAGATGAACCATTTTCTTTATGATAAAAATTCCTTTACCTCAACAAGCTTGAAAGGGTCTCTATTCCTTACAACCCAATGATTCCTGACTAGAAGATCTCTGCCCATTCTGTGAAGATGTACAAAATCACAGCAGATTATAGCTTGAAGAGATGAGATTTCAGCCCTCTCAGTCAATGTATGATCAATTTCAACGTTGCCCAGAAAAATTAAATGACTCTCACTGAGTCCCATATTAAACAAGTAATAGAGCTAGTCTAAAGCGTGGTTCAGCTGGATTCCAGGCAGGGCCATGCCCCTCGGCAACACTTTAATGGTATACTTTCAGTTTTGGACGGGCAGCACACTCAAAATCCCCTGAGAGTGATACATTCTCAAAGACCAAATCTCAGCATCTCTTTTTATGAATAAGGTCGTATAGAACAGAGCAGAGTAAGAAGTTGGTCTAATGAGAGTTAGGGTTAAAACATGGGCTTCTCGGTTTGATTGGTCCCTGTTCAAATCCTGACAAGCTGTGTGTGGGACTATGGGAAAGAAACATGACCTCCCTAAGCTCCGGTTTCTCCTCTGAACAATGGAGACAAAGAAAATTATTGAATTTACAGAGTCATTATAAGATTAAATAAATGTATGAATGTACTCAGCATACTCCCCCCACCCCCACGTGCCATGTGGTAAACACTCCCTAATGGTAAGATTGTCTTGATCTTACTATTCTCATTTGGGCAGGTAGGAGTAGGGAACCAAGCCCAGTGGGTTCTGTGTCATCTTACCTTTGGAATGATTTCTTTCCTTAACATAATGATGTGTTTATATAATTTCCATGACTTAAAGATTTAGGTGTATATAATCAGTAACGATGTCCACGTATGCATATTTCTACCTGATACAAATCAGTCCTTCAAAAGTAGCTATTTAGTCAATCTTTTTTAAGGATGGCAATGACTTCAGTCCAGAATATCCTTGAGATTTGATGTGCTTTGAAAATGGAAACTTTTATAGTGGGTGATTAAAAATGTAACACTAAATGTAATAAACCATGGATGCTAAGAGTCAGCATTAAGAGCAAGCACTATGTTTCCTAGAGCTCCTATGAGGCAGGGCTAACAAGAATTACTAAGCCAGCAGCTCAAATCAGGAGATAGTATGTAAGCACAGCCATACTTCATTAATGCAGAAGCACCAAACTGTTTTCAGCCAGAAGCAATGTAGAATGCAACGTAATTAATGGAGTGGAGATGGATCAACCTAGGAACTTTACAAGTCACGATTACAGCTTTAAAATTCCATGATGCAGTGTTTATTAGCAAAAGCTTAGTTATCTAGGGCAGCAATTCTCAAGCATCTGTGGCATAAGAGTCAACATGAGGAACTTGTAAAAAACGTATTTTTTGGATCCGACCCCTGGACATTCAAGTGCAGTAATTCTATAGTGCTGAGCAGTTACCTATACTTTTTTATTGAGGCCTCTGAGTAATTATAATCCATCTGATCCTTACATAATTTACCAGGAGAAACACTGACAAAGAATCTTAGGTCGAATAACTTTTTCTAAAACAAATTATAGGAGAGACTGAGAGAGAGAGTGAGTGAGAAAGAGAGCACAAGCAGACAGAGGGAGAGGGAGAAGCAGACTCCCCGCTGATCAGGGAGCCTGATTTGGGGCTTAATCATACCCAAAGCTGAAGGCAGATACCACCCAGGCACCCCCTGAGTAACATTTTTGACAGGAAGGAAACAAACTTCTGCATAGGGAGTTCTTCTCAGCAGTCCTAGAATGGAGGCAGAGCAGACCCTTAGAAAAGAAGAAAAGAAAAAAGAGAACCACTCAAACTATGGAAGTCTTTCCAATTAGCTATACCCTGACTCTCACTGAACCTTAGAGGACAGGTTCTATGGAAATACCAGGTGTTAGCAATAGCTCAGTCTGTCTCAAGGCAATCAAATGACTCATGTAGAACAGCAGAAGCATGAAGGAATCTGAAGTTCAATGAATCATCCAGTAGACAAGAGAGGTATTTTTCAATAACCTGAAGATATAAATAACTGAACACAAATTTCTGCAATAGTGATTACCAGGGCCTTATTTTAAAAGTATCTCAAATGTGAAGAGATTCTAAATTTTAGCAATAATACGCTTCACCTGATAGACTTTTGCAACAATTACCCAGCTAAAGAAAACAGCAGTAAAGCAGGTCTCTAATAGTCACCTGAAGGCGATTTCGGACATTCGAATTCTAATCTCATCTCTGATGTCAACTCACTCTGCAA
>NW_022632437.1:0-11481 GCF_010015895.1 Lontra canadensis | reverse complement strand
AAAAGCTTTTGCACAGCAAAGGAAACAGTTAACAAAACCAAAACACAACTGACAGAATTAGAGAAGATATTTGCAAACCACATATCAGATAAAAGGCTAGTATCCAAAATCTATAAAGAGCTTAGCAAACTCAACACCCAAAGAACAAATAATCCCACCAAGAAAATGGGCAGAGGACATAACAGACATTTCTGCAAAGAAGACATCCAGATGGCCAACAGACACGTGAAAAAATGTTCCACATCACTCGGCATCAGAGAAATACAAATCAAAACCACAATGAGATACCACCTCACACCAGTCAGAATGGCTAAAATTAACAAGTCAGGAAATGACAGATGCTGGCGAGGATGCGGAGAAAGGGGAACCCTCCTACACTGTTGGTGGGAATGTAAGCTGGTGCAACCACTCTGGAAAACAGCATGGAGGTTCCTCAAAATGTTGAAAATAGAACTACCCTATGACCCAGCAATTGCACTACTGGGTATTTAACCTAAACATACAAACATAGTGATCTGAAGGGGCATGTGCACCTAAATGTTTATAGCAGCAATGTCCACAATAGCCAAACTATGGAAAGAACCTAGATGTCCATCAACAGATGACTGGATAAAGAAGATGTGGTACATATACACAATGGAATACTATGCAGCCATCAAAAGAAATGAAATCTTGCCATTTGCAACGACGTGGATGGAACTAGAGGGTATTATGCTTAGCGAAATAAGTCAATCGGAGAAAGACAACTATCATATGATCTCCCAGATGCAACATGGGGGGTTAAGAGAGTAGGAGAAGAATAAATGAAACAAGATGGGATTGGGAAGGAGACAAACCATAAGTGACTCCTAATCTCACAAAACAAACTGAGGGTTGCTGGGGGGAGGGGGGTTGGGAGAGGGGGGTGTCATTATGGACACTGGGGAGGGAATGTGCTATGGTGAGTGCTGTGAAGTGTGTAAACCTGGCGATTCACAGACCTGTACCCCTGGGGATAAAAATATATTACATGTTTATAAAAAATTAAAAAATTAAAAAAAAAAAAAGAGTTACCACCCACATCCAATTCAGAGGGTTTTGTGGTTGCAGAGGAAGAAGCAAATCAGCAGCATGTGGGTGAGGGAGTCCTGGCTTAGAAGTTCGTCTGATCCTTCCACCTGTAAAAGCTAGGCTGGCAGAGGAGGCGGAAGGTTCTCAAGGCCTTTTGGGTGGCGTGTGGACCTCTGGACCAGGGTATCACTTACACGTTCCTGTCCAGACAGCTTAATTCAACCCCATTACCAAAGAAAGGGGCAGTGTGCAAGGTGAATTTCCTTTGTGGTAAGCATCTGCTGTACATAATTTCCATCAGCAAATCCCAGTCCCCACAGGGTACCCTCTCTTCCCCTGGCCACTGCTGAACTGAGCCCTTGTCCGTACGTTAAGGTCTTTGTAAAGACCTCTGAACCCCCAAAGTGAGGGAAACTAGAACCCCAGTGTGTGATCTGGAGCCTAGATATATGCAAGGATGTTCAGCGAATGACAGACCCTGGCTCCCTCTACAGAAGAGAACCGGCCTCCACCCACCTATAAGGCTGAGCTAAAACATGTACCTCTCCCTCTGAAACTGAATGATACACAGCCCTTGGCTCATTATCACGACAATACATTCAGCTCTCTACCCCATGCTGGTTTTAAAAGGATCCTAAGTTTTGAGGGGCTAGAATATATATTCCATTGATTTCCACTCTAGTTTTTATATTTCCTTCATTCTACCGGCTTGAATTTTGTTTGCTCTTTATTTTCTACATTCTTAGGGTAGGAGCTTAGGCCATTCCTATGAGATGGTTCTTTCTTTCCTAATTCAGGCATTTTTCAAATTACATGTCTAATATTATTTGTTTATCAATTTATTACAAATTAAATACAAAGCTGAGAGAAATATTGGCTATTTCTTCAGTTGGGAAGCAACAGGAGAAATATGAGAAGCTAGAAGGAAAACATGGTCCTGAGGTATGGGTCTGATGCCATTCATCATACATTACCTGGGGAGATTTTGTATTTGATATCCTCAGCACTAGGGAGTCCTGGGGGAAAGAAAATGGAAATAAGCAATCAAAAAAGCCTTAAGTAAGTGTGAGAGTTGTAGCAGACAGAACTTAGGTGGGGGGGCCCATGACACCTACAGCCCAGGGTACATGCCTTCCCATTCAGTGTGAGCAGAGCCTGTGCCTTCCTTCGAGCCCATGCAATTTGCAGAGGGGAAGGGAATTGACAGATGTAACTACTGTCCCAAATCAGTTGAATCTCAGTTAATTAAAATGGAGATTATGCTGGCTGGACCTCACTAAATCAGGACGAAGCCCTTAAGGGAGGAACTGAGATCTCTCCCTTGTGGATGAATTTCCCCTTGCTGCTATGATTAATAAGGATCTCACATATCAGGAACTTTGAGTGGCCTCTAGAACATTGAGGTGACCTCCGACCTGTAGCACCAAAGGTCAGGACCTTTAGTCAGATAGTCACAAAGAAAAGAATTCTTCCCACAACCTGAAAAGACCTTGGAAACAAATTCTTCAAGACTCTGGATGAGAAGGGAGTTGGGCCAACACCTTGGTTTCATCCTGGAAGACCCCAAGAAGAGAACCCAGTTAAACCTTGCCTAGAAGCCTGACACCTAGACACTATGTGACGATCAGTGTGTGTCTTAGCCACTAAGTTAGTGCTAACTTTTCGTGGGGCAATAAAAAAGGAATAGGACAGTAAAATTCCTATGTGGTTTATACAGTGTTACAAGCTTAGAAACTAATGGGAATCTGAGGACACTGACATGTTACAGGGCAATATTTGTCAGTTTCCCCAGCTCCCCTTGGGGAGGATACAGAAGCCCCAGGGAGGCCAAGGTAGGGGTGGAGATGGATGTGAAAACTGACCCTTTCATCCTTGACACAGTGCACACTCAGGCTTCTGGAGTTCACTCTACCTGTAATGTTCAAGAAAACAGAAAAAGAAGACAAGAGAAGACCTTGGCCAGATACATGATGGGTCTCATAGAAAAAGGACATGATAATCAGACAAGGAGAAAAGGACAGTAAATATATCTAGGACAGAATAAGTCATTTTGAGAAAGACACAGAGATGGAGAAACCTGAATCAAAGGAGCGCAGACAACTACATCCAGTTCTTAGTTTCTGAACAACATGGGGGGTGACTATGTGAGCCCCGTAGTCATACGATCGTTAAATTATAAAACAAGTTACGTGGAAAACACACACACAGAGACACATGTCAGTCGGAGATCCTCCTCTCTCATAGTCATACCCAAACCGCCCAGAGACCCTGGGTCATGAGGAGGAACCCCTGAGGGATGGAGCCTCACTGAGCAGCCACCTGGGGAGGCTTTTGTTTACACCCAGAGCACTGTGGGAGGAGTCTCCTTGCTCCACCAGCAGTAATAACTGGCAGCATCGCCGTCCTCCACGGGATCAATCGTGAGACTGAATTCAGTCCCAGACCCACCACCTCTGAAATGTGCCAGGACCCCAGACACTCAACTGGATGCTTTATAAGTCAGGATTCTCAGACACTGTCCTGCTTTTTGTTGATACCATATAATAAAGTGGGTAATGCCCAAAATGTCACCGACTTTCTGACTGGTCTTGCAAGAGATGGTGGCCCTCTGCCTTGGAGACATGGTCAAAGAGGCTGGAGACTGGGTCAGCACAATGTCCCCAGTGCAGCCTAGAATGAGAAACTCAACAAAGTTGACAGAGGTACTGAGAGCATCTCAGTGGAGGCCCACAGCACTGATGACCTTATAGTCAGGGTCATGGACAACACTCTGAGGAGCCAGAAAATGGAAGGGAAGTGGGCAACTGGAACCCCACACCAAATGCTTGAATTCCAGCCACCAAGAACCCAGAGGCACCAAAAGCATCGAAGCCACAGTGAGTTTTCCCGCCATTTCTTCCTGTGCCCCGGTCTCACCAGAGCTCAGAGCAGAGGATCCACAGCAGGGGAGCCCCGGACCCCATCTTGGAGAGCTGGACTAGGACCTGCTCCTTGGGGGTCCTGACGGCTGCCTTTAAGGATGTTGAGATCAGCCTGGGGTTTTTTCTAATGACACAACATGCAAATCGCTCAGAAGTCCTTGAGGTTTTGCCCAAAGGGGCATGTGCTCTCAGAACACCCTGTGGGACTTGGGGTCACCAGAAATTTCCAAATATAGCTCAAGCATGTCCCAAGGGATTGGGGGACCTCTTTCTTAAAACTTTGCCTTCTAGTCTGATGCCACGTTGGGGAGTACCCTGGGCTGTCCTACTGTGAGAATATAGGTTATTTCAGGAACACTTTTAATCCCTACAATTACCACAGTAATTTATTTCAAATTGTGATTATGGTCAGGAAGAGAAAGCTGTGGGATTATAAAAGAGTGAACTAGAGTGGGCTGGCTCCGATGGGGAGAGGAAGTCGGCCCCACTGAGTAAAAGACCTTCAAATGAAGTTCTGACATGTCCTCAGGACCTGGAAAGGGTGAGAGGGCTGAGCATGGAAGCTTTGTGAAGGCTGAGAACAGACACTAATCAAGGAACTTGCCTCGGTGTGGATAAGCCCAGGACTCTATCTGCTCAGTCCTGGAAACCAATGTCCTGTCTTCCTGAAGCCCTCCCAGGCAGAGCAGTCACTCCTGCTCAGAGTGGACAACCCCCTGTGCCCAACTCACATTCACCCTGCCTCCAACATTGACGTGTGGTGTGAAGGCACCATGACAAAGCCCAGAAGACAAACCCGTGTGAATCCCAGCTCGCAAGGTAGAGCACATCCTCTATCACCTCAAAAATTTCTCATGAACTAATTCTTCGTCTTCTACAAAATGCCCTCCCACGTGGCTCCCAGTGACTTTTCCCAGACAGAAGCAGGCTGAGCCACATGTGACTTACCATCGCCTAACCGATCATTCTAGTTTTTTGTCATCTGTCAGGGCAAGGGCCAGGCAATGGCAGGGGGTCCAGGGGAGTGGCCGGCAGGCAACCACCACCAGGTACCACCACGACCTTGGACTCTGCCAGCTCTGCCTTCGTCCTCCATGGGGATTTGCATCAACCTCCCACCTCTATTGCCTCCATCACAGGCCTGATGCTGCTCACTGGGTCTTTTCCACGGAGGTCTGAGCAGCCTTGGGAGGGCAAGAGGCAGCCTGATGGTGCCAGTTCCTCAGGCTCCTGCTCTTATGATGCAGGCGAGAAAATGTCCCCAAGTTGAGAGCTCCCTCAGAGGAAACCCTCGTGCTCCCCGAGAAGAGTGGTATTGGGAGGGGACAGGAAATGAATGCCACCAACCACACAGGCTTATTTAGGGCCTGGCCTCACCTTGGGAGGCCCACTCTGGCTCTAACAGAAACACAGCATCTCCACATCAGCCCAGTGTGCCTCTGATGGCAGCTTCCGGTGGGCTCATGACACTCTCCCAAGCTGCCAGGTCCCTGGACGTTCCCCAGGAGAGAGTCTCCATCAGCTGCAGGGCCAGTGAGAGCCCCCTCCACCCGGCCAGGAAGCACTGCTTGGCCTGCACCAGCACGGGCCAAAGGCCCTCATTTACCTCCCTTCCACTTGAGTTAATGGGGTGCCCGCCCGGTCAGAGGCAGCGGCTCTAGGACAGACTTGACTCATACCATCTGCAGCCTACAAGCTAATGACAATATGGATGACTTCGGTCTTATAACATCAGGATGTACTGTCATAATGACAGGATCCACATCAGACTTCAGCCCTCATGCTAGTCATGACAGCCGCAGTCTGGCCCCTCCACTCAGGTTCCTACCTCGCTTCCCAATGCCTCCAACAGGCGCCGCCATGCAGAACCTCCTCTCTACCGGATGTTTGTAGTCTCTGTCTGCTGAGCATCCCTATTTCCTGACTTTGCCATTCAAATTTTATCCAGAAAAAAACATCTCAGAAAGGAGAAAACACTAGATCTCCGTCTGTCCTTGTGCTGGGACCAATGCACATTATTCTTTTCCCAACGTATTTTTAACATTAAAAAAAAGAAATCTTCTAGTGCAAAACCAGGAGCAAAGAGCAGGCTCCTTCTGTCACTAGAAAACATTTTAAACTTGGAAAGAACAGGAACAGCAGATTATACGAGGGAGGCAAACAAAAAATATGGAAGAGAGGAGAGATAAAGGACTCACCGCCTAGAAACTTTCTCCCGCGACTCTTACCCACCAAACCACTGACATGCGCAGTAGCCCCCACCCCATCTCTTCTAAAATCACCCTGACCTTCTGTTGCCCCCTTCAGCCACTTCTAGACTTCTAGGCCTGCCTAGAAAGTGGAAGAACAGTGTTTGAAATCAAGATAGGTAGACTACGCCATGCTAGTATCATTCCTTATTGCAGACAAACACCAGCCCCAAAGTCTCTCCTGGTTTCTGGAATATTTTAGCTCCCACCTCCTACAGCCTCTCACAGCCTGTCACAATTCCTGGTGGTTTCAGTGTATTCAGTATATGACCTTCCATTACCTGCTCTCTCAGTTGTTTGGCTGACCCTCCTCCAATTGTCTCTTCCCCACCCAGTCTTGATCAGTCACTGTCATGGCCATGCCTTAGGTGCACCATCAGAAAATCATGACAAGTTCTCCATCATTACAATGCTGAGCATCTCAGGGGCACCTGGGTGGCTTAGTCGGTTGAGCCTCGGCCTTCAGCTCAGGCCATGATCCTGGGGTCCTGGACCTGAATGCCCAAGAGACGACTTTAAAGGAAAAGGTGACAAGTGGTGGAAAATGTGCTGAGGCACAGTGTCCCGTGTTCCTAAAGTGACAGGGTTGAAGAGTGAGGGCATCAGAGTGCCTGGGTGGATCAGTCTGTTGAGCGTCTAACTCTTGGTTTCTGCTCAGGTCATGATCTCAGGCATGTGAGACAGAGCAGGCGTCAGGTACCCACTCAACAGGGTGTCTGAAAGTCTTGCCATCTCCCTCAGCCCCTCCTCACCAGCAATAAATAGATAGATAGATAAAATCAAAAAGAAAAAAAATAATGAGAGAATTGCCTTTATGATAATGAGTACACCTGGGAGAAATGGAGAAGAGAGAGAAGGGAGGTAGGAAAGGAGCTGGAGCAGAAATGAATGTGCAGGACACTGCCCAGGAAGGCTGGGAAACAGGGCCCATGGAAGCAAAAAGCGAGAGGGACACTACCTTCCATGTGGGAGATTCTGAATAGGAGAGCTCAAAGGTTTCATCCTGGGAAGGTACAGAGTGGGAAGGTGATGGAGGGTGAAGAAAAGAGAATAAGGAAATAAAAGAGAAATGTCCCAGAGTCCAAGAGGAACAGGAAGGGAGAACTGACCCGCAGGGTGGAACGTTCATGGCCCTTTGTCAGAGGCTAAAGACAGACCTTCCTGGCTCACTTCTGCCGTGGGGCCCTGGGAAACATGCAGCTTCCTGGGGTAAAAAAACTCCCGGCAGCATCCCTAAGACATCTTCACAGCGTTTATCTTCATTAACCTCCCACAAAAAGGGATGCAGTAGGGATGCCTGGGTGGCTCAGTCGGTTAAGTGGCTGCCTTCAGCTCAGTCATGATCCCAGCATCGTGGGATGGAGCCTCGCATTGGGCTCCCCGCTCAGAAGGGAGCCTGCTTCTCCCTCTGCCTCCTGCTCCCCCTGCTTGTGCTCCCTCCTTTTCTTTGGCAAATGAATAAATAAAACCTTAAAAAAAAATATGGTGGGGAGAGATGCAGGAGAAGTCCACTCCCTTCATTTTCTGCTGGGATCTTACAAGCCCTGCAAGGAGTATGTCAGGAGAAGTGGCTTCTCAGGCAGATAGGGGAACAGACATGTTCAGGGCTGAGCGGGGACAAAGCAGCTGGTGCAGCAAAGCCTCCCTGACCCACAGCCCTGGTCAGCAGGTTTGTGTTCGAGGCTGAAGCACTGTGGGCAGAGAGCTATAATGATGCTGGCAGTAATAGTTTCCCACATCTTCGGCCTGGAGGTTGCTGATGGTGAGGGTGAAGTCTGTCCCAGACCCACTGCCGCTGAACTGGTCTGGGATGCCCGGGGCCCTGCTGGATGCACCATAGATGAGGAGCCTGGGAGCCTGCCCAGGTTTCTGCTGGTACCAGGCTACATAGTTGCTAACACTCTGACTGGCTCTGCAGTTGATAGTGACCCCTTGACCTGGAGACACAGCCAGGGAGCCTGGAGACTGAGTCATCGTGACGTCCCCACAGGCACCTGCAATCAGAAAAACGGTGATACAGACACACTTTATCCCAGTCACACTGAAATATGTCATTGCAAACGTGCTTCCTAATGGTACCACATGGCAGTACATCATTGGGTCTATTTTGGAAATAACCAGTGTTTCTCATTATATATCTTAAAAAATGATTTAAAATGACACTACTCCAGAAGGATTATGGCACTTTTCAGCTTCTCACCTGAGACCCACAGCAACAAGCAGAGGAGGACCTGCCTCTGTGACGCCATCTGGCTGTCCCTGCCTGCCAGATGCAGCTCAGCTCACATAGCCAAGTCCCCTTTTATACAGCCTGAGCCTCGGTCTGGGCCTGGAGAGGCTTATGCAAAGCAGTCAGGGAGAACAGAAGCAAATCTCATAAGCAGTGGGTTGTGAAAGAACCCAGTGGAAATGTAAGGAGCCAAAAATAACTCCAAAATAGACTTGTATGACAAGAACACACAAAAGTCAACTTAGAAGCTCGGAGAACAACTTAGTTCTAAAGTGACAAACTGCTACAAGATGAAATGAGGAGCTTCCATTCTCAATTTAAAAATGTCTTTAAATGGGTTCAGCGTCCAGAAATGATGAGCTTGGCTCTTCATATCAATAACCATGGTAAAATAACAAAATATGCTGGGAAACAAATAATGGGAAGCAAGGAGGGGCAAAAGAATTGAAAGCCACAAAAGGAAAGTGGAGAACTTTGGGCCCAGCTTTTTATAAAACCTCTGAATGGAAAACATCAAGCTCTGAAGCCATTTTTCTCCTGCAGATGGGTAAGGACGTGGCAAACAATTGAGCTCAGGTCCCGGAGCTGTTCAAGGCCAGAGAGATGGAAGAGATGGAAGACAGGTGAAGAATTTCCTCACTCGGGGGGACATGTGGGACCCTCATTGGACCTAGGGGAAGTCTGAATCCTGATTTTCAGTTATTCTATCTTTTCAGTTCAATATTTCTGTTTTGTGTTGAATTAACCAATGAATGAAATCTAGGTGCCCTCAGGAAAATTCAGTTCCCTCCAGTGGTTTGAGAAGTCAGAGCAGGGTTGCTTGGGCACCATATAAACTTCCTGCAACTGTTCGTCCTCCTGCTGTTCCTTCTTAAGCAGAGGGAAGGGGGCAGGGGAGGGATTCCCTTAAGACTCGGAGCAGGCAGTCCCAGTGAGGAGGGCAGAGGCTGTGGAGGCTTCTGGCACACTGCAAGTCCAACCACAACACTTCTGCCATCTCTACTCTGAGTGGGGCACATGACTGAGGCTTCCTCTGTCAGGTGGCACTCTGGCTGTTCCGTGGGACCCCGTGACTGCTGCACCTCTTCGTGACATGAGCCATTTCTTAAACCCAGATAGAGCCTATATCAAGTAGACCCCACCTGGGGATCCACACCTTACCCTCACAATGTGTCAATTCGCCCATCGTTCCGCCCCTCAAGTTGCCTCTGATGATGGTTAATTTTAGGTGTCAACAGAAGTAGACTAGGGCGCCCAGTGGGGTAGTCACTGCCATTTTCGATGTTGCTGCCAAGGTATTTTTTAATGTGATGAACATCTACATCAGTAGCTCTTACCATGACACAGAGTCCCCGCCCATGCTGCACAAAAGATTCACCACAGCCCTGTTTTGGCTTCAAAAAGGAAAGAAAATTTTATTATTATTATTATTATTATAGCAAAACCAATAGAAACAGAAGAGGAAAGGAATCTACACATACAGGAAGGGAGTAGTAGGCAAGAAATGAGAATAAGGCCACTTTACCTCATAACAGGTATTTACAACACCCCACCTCAGCTGCTGGGAAGCCCAGTGGAGATAGACAGGATGGAGTCCCAACTGAGAGGCCTGGGTGGAGCGTCCTCTCCTCAGGGGACACTTGCCGGGGACCATCCCCACAAGGGCCGTATTTATAGAGTAAATAATAAGGTTTGAAATTAAACATTTGTTCACCTACATGCAGTTTGGAGCAAGCCGCATGTCCACATTGTCATTTTCTGTATTTTCAAGGAGCCCGAGCTATGTGCGTCTGCCTCCCCTCCTGGATCCCATTCTAGGGGGCCAGCCCTGCCTAGAGGAGGAGGGATGGGAGAGAAGGCTGTAGCTCTTGGCGTCCAGAACAGAAGGGCCATATTCCTGATGAACATAGATGCAAAAATCCTCCACAAAATATTAGCAAACCAAATTCAATAATACATTAAAAGGATCATACACCATGATCAAGTAGGATTTATACCAGAGATGAAAGTATGGTTCAATATCCATAAATCGTTCAGCATGATATGTCACATCAACAAAATTAAGGGTAAAAATCATAAGATTTTCTCAACAGATGCGGAAAAACTATTTGATAAAATTCGGGATCTATTTACCAAACAAAAACAAAAAGAATAACAAAAACACCAAGATTATAGAGGATATGGAGAAAGAGGATATGGACAGGATAAGGAGAAACGCCCTCAGGTATTGTTGTTGGGGATGGAAATTGGTGCAGCCACTATAGAAAACAGTATGGAGTTTCCTCAAAAAACTTAAAAATAGAACTACCTTATGATCTGGCTATTCCACTTCTGGGTATTTGAAAATATATATGCACCACTGGATCCATTACAGCATTATTAAAACAGCCATGATTTGGAAACAACCTAAGTGTCCACTGATGGATAAATGGATAAAGAAGATGTGCTATACATGTGTATGCACACAAGGAAATACTACTCAGCCATGAAAGGGAAGGGAATCTTGCCATTTGGGACAACATGGATGAAACTTGAAAGGAATGTGCTAAGTGAAATAAGGAAGACTGAGAAAGATATTATGTGTAATATCACTTACATGTGGTATCTAAAAAACCCAAATACATAGAAACAGAGAATAGATTGGTGGTTGCCAGGGGTTTGGTGGTGAGATAAATAGGGGAGATGTTGATCACAGGGTACAAACTTCTGTATATAAAATAATTTCTGATGGTCTCATGTACAGTAAGTTGACTGTAGTTAACGGTATTATATTGTACTTGAAGGTTACTAAGAGATTAAACCTTCAATGTTCTCACCACAAAAAGTAAATAAGTAAAACAAGAAGGAAAATTATGCGCAGTGAATGTTGCATTAACTATCCTTATGTTGGTAACCATTTCACAATATAAACATAGATCAAATTATCGTATCATGTAAAACTTAAACTTATACAATGTTATATGTCAATTATATCTAGAAAAAAAAATGTTGACATCATTTCCTTCTGGCCCCCATGGTTTCTGAATAGAAA
>NW_022632436.1:0-11500 GCF_010015895.1 Lontra canadensis | reverse complement strand
GGGCAGAGGACATGAACAGACATTTCTGCAAAGAAGACATCCAGATGGCCAACAGACACATGAAAAATGCTCCACATCTCCTGGCATCAGGGAAATACAAATCAAAACCACAATGAGATACCACCTCACACCAGTCAGAATGGCTAAAATGAACAAGTCAGGAAATGACAGATGCTGGTGAGGATGTGGAGAGAGGGGAACCCTCCTACAATGCTGGTGGGAATGCAAGCTGGTGCAACCGCTCTGGAAAACAGTGTGGAGTTTCCTCAAAACACTGAAAATAGAGCTACCCTATGACCCAGCCATTGCACGACTGGGTATATATCCTAAAGATACAAACGTGTAGGAAGGGGCACATGCACCCGACTGTTTATAGAAGCAATATCCACAATAGCCAAACTATGGAAAAAACTTAGATGTCCATCAACAGATGAATGGATAAGGAAGATGTGGTATATATACACAATGGAATACTATGCAGCCATCAAAAGAAATGAAATCTTGCTATTTGCGATGACGTGAATGGAACTAGAGGTTATTATGCTTAGCGAAGTGAGTCAGAGAAAGACAACTACCATATGATCTCCCTGATATGAGGAAGTGGAGATGCAACATGGGGGGGTTAGGGAGTAGGAAAAGAAGAAAAAATGAAAGAAGATGAGATCAGGAGGGAAACAAACCATAAAAGCCTCAATCTCAAAAAATAGACTGAGTGTTGCTGGGGTGAGTGGGGATATGGACATTGGGTAGGGTATGTGCTATGGTGAGTGCTGTGAAATGTGTAAACCTGGCGAATCACAGACCTGTACCCCAGGGATAAAAACACATTATATGTTTGTTAAAAAATTTAAAAAAGTTATATATAAAAAAATGAACCAGAATTGTGTGAATGAATTAAAAATAAAAGTTGTATCTATGAAGTAGTGGTGGTTGTCCTCTTGTCTTTTTTTTTTTTTTTTTTTTTTTGGGTTGGCTTTCTGGGGAAGGGACCTGCTGCATGGGTTTTCAGGCAATGTCCCTAGAGTTAAGTCCTCCTGCCCCCATCAAGGGGGTAGGCTCTGAGGAAACCAGTTTTTTGGGCTTATGTTCTCTGGAGGTTTTTTGTTTGTTTGTTCATTTGTTTTCTCTCCCCTTGGCAGCTTTTGATGGTTTTTGGAGGTTTAGAGGAAAGCAAACTGCTTCCAGACCTCCCTCTCAGAGAGAAGCCTCAGTCTGTTCCCCTCTGGGTGCTTCAGAGCACATAAATTCCCCCTAGGCCGCTGGCAGAGCACGTTTCCACTCACGGTCTCTGGGGTCACAGGAGCTCCCACTTGTACCCAAAACCACGATAGCCCCAGCTGTCTGTGTAGCTCCAGATGGCCAGACCAAGACGTCTTGGTCCCTGATATGGTCTCTGTCCATATCCCCACCACCTTCTCCTGTCCCCACTCACCCCAGCAACCCTCAGCCTGTTTTTTGAGATTGAGTCTTTTATGGTTTGTCTCCCTCCTGATCCCATCTTCTTTCATTTTTTCTTCTTTTTCTACCCCTCAAACCCCCATGTTGCATCTCCACTTCCTCCACTTCATCATATCAGGGAGTGCTTCTTCGCTGCACTTTCTCTGGCTCAGTGTCAGAAGTGGCTGTCCTGGATCCAGGGACTTAAGCCCCTGTCCCTAATCGCCCCGATTCCCACAATTTCTGCCCACAATACTTTGCTCTTTTTGAGTGCTTTCAACCAGACTCCAAGTTAATGCTGGTCTCCATTTGCAGGGCACTCTCTTATTGGGGTATTACTTTCCAATGGGTCTCTTCTGGTGGCTCCCTCCCCCTTTTGTTCATCTTCCATATCAGTCAGATGTTCCCACTCTGCTTTACCTGCCCACTGGAATCTTATGCCCCCATAGAGATCCAGAAGTGTATAATTCTGATCTCAGGCTGATTTCATGGGTGATCAGAGTTCTTTGGTAGGTAATCAGCTCACTTTAGGGCACAGGTTAAAATGGAGCATCCTCATACTTACCCTTCATCATGTCTGGATCCCCATCCCTACTTCTGACACTGCTGCTGGCACTTACAGGGGAATGGGTCCTCAGGTGTATGTGCTGGGGACACCCCTATACCTGTTTACTATGTTCTTTTCACCTGTTTACCTAGAATTTCTTTGGGAGAGAATTTTCCTGTGCTCCCCAGAATTTATAGAACTAAATTGGAAGGGTTCCCAGCTCACAAAAACTCCCAGTGGCTGTGTCTGTCCCACACACTTTTGTTCAGGGAATGGGCATCCGCTAATTGTCACAGGACTGAGCACAGCACACACATTGGAATTATCATCCCTCAACCAGTAGGAACAAAGAACCTATCTTTATAATTTATTATGAGCACACAGATGCTACCTCTCAATGGACAACAAATGTTGGAGAACATGAAATTATAAAGCAAGACAAGATTCTGCGATGCTTCCACCCAAAGATGGCCACTGTTAAAAATTTGCAGAGTTTTTGTGCTCATGGAATATTGGCCAGAAGTGGTCACTAGAGGTCTCTCTGGGTCAGTGATGGAAGCTGAACCTTGCAGGCTCTCCAGAGAACTATGCATTTCTGTCTCTACTTGCTGAAAAAGTCAAATGTGCTTGTGGAGTCTCTTCCCCAAGGACATTGGTCCAAAAACCTAGAATAGCCAACTCAAGGTTGACACCATTGGACTATAAGACTTCTAAGAAAGCTACAGTAATTGAAACAGTGGCATTGGTGAAAGAACTGACAGACAGATCAATGCAACAGAATAGAAAGTCCAGAAATACACCCACATAAATACAGCTAACCAGTCTTTGAGAAGGACCAAGACAGTCTTTTCAGCAAATGGTGCTGGAGCAATTAGACATCGGGACATCCAAATGAAAAAAAAAATTGCTTCTACATACAGACCTAAGAGACTTCATAAAAATTACTCACACATAGGGGCGCCTGGGTGGCTCAGTGCATTAAACCTCTGCCTGTGACTTGTGTCATGATCTCATGGTCCTGGGATCTAGCCCCACCTTGGGCTCTCTGCTCAGTGGGGAGCCTGCTTCCCCCTCTCCCTCTTCCTGCCTCTCTGCCTACTTGTGATCTCTCTCTGTCAAATAAATAAATAAAATCTTAAAAAAACTCATACATAAAACACAAAAGTATAAAATTCCTAGTAGATATCATAGAAGAAAATCTAGGTGATCTTTGATTTGGATTACTTTTTTTTCATAGCATGACTTCATATCTTAAATCAGTTTTAGATTCACAATAGAATTGGGCAGAAGGTGCAGAGATTTCCCATGGGACTCTCATCCCCACACATCACACCTGCTGCCATTATCAATATCCTCCACCAGAGTGATACATTTATTTAAAATTATGAACCTACACTGAAATGTCATTAGTATTCAAAATCCATAGTTCACATAGTGGTTTACTCTTAGTATTGTATAGTCTAGGGGCTTGACATCAACTTTTATTGTATTTTATAGAGTAGTTTCATTGCCCTACGAATCTTCTATGCTCTGTCTTTTTACCTCCTTCCACCCTAACCCCTGGCAATCACTGATATATTTACATTCACCACAGTTTTGCCTTTACCAGAATGTCATATAGTTGGCATCATGCTGTATGCAGGCTTTTCCTTTCTTTCTTTCTTTTTTTTTTTTTAATTTCCAGACTCTTTCTATGAAGCCAGCATTATCTTGATCCCCAAACCAGGCAAAGACCCTACCAAAAAGGAGAATTTCAGACCAATATCACTGATGAATATGGATGCTAAGATTCTCAACAAGATCCTAGCAAACAGGATCCAACAGCACATTAAAAAGATTATCCACCATGACCAGGTGGGATTCATTCCTGGGCTACAAGGATGGTTCAACATTCGCAAATCAATCAATGTGATAGAACAAAACAATAAGAGAAGAGAGAAGAACCACATGGTCCTCTCAATTGATGCAGAAAAAGCATTTGACAAAATCCAGCATCCGTTCCTGATTAAAACGCTTCAAAGTGTAGGGATAGAGGGAACATTCCTGAACTTCATAAAATCTATCTATGAAAGACCCACAGCAAATATCATCCTCAATGGGAAAAAGCTCGTGGCCTTCCCGTTGAGATCAGGAACACGACAAGGATGCCCACTCTCACCACTCTTGTTCAACAGAGTATTAGAAGTCCTAGCAACAGCAATCAGACAACAAAGAGAAATAAAAGGTATCCAAATTGGCAATGAAGAAGTCAAGCTCTCTCTCTTCGCAGATGACATGATTCTTTACATGGAAAACTCAAAAGACTCCACCCCCAAACTACTAGAACTCATACAACAATTCAGCAACGTGGCAGGATACAAAGTCAGTGTACAGAAATCAGTGGCTTTCTTATACACTAACAATGAAAATACAGAAAGGGAAATTAGAGAATCGATTCCATTTACTATAGTACCAAGAACCATAAGATACCTGGGAATCAACCTAACCAAAGAGGTAAAGGAACTGTACTTGAGGAACTACAGAACACTCATGAAAGAAATTGAAGAAGACACAAAAAGATGGAAGACCATTCCATGCTCTTGGATCAGAAGAATAAACATTGTTAAGATGTCTATAGTGCCTCGAGCAATCTATACTTTTAATGCCATTCCCATCAAAATTCCACCGGTATTCTTCAAAGAGCTGGAGCAAATAATCCTAAAATTTGTATGGAATCAAAGAGACCCCAAATCGCTATGGAAATGTTGAAAAACAAAAATAAAACTGGGGGCATCACGTTACCTGATTTCAAGCTTTACTACAAAGCTGTGATCACCAAGACAGCATGGTACTGGCATAAAAACAGACACATAGACCAGTGGAACAGAGTAGAGAGCCCATATGGACTCTCAACTCTATCGTCAAATAATCTTTGACAAAACAGGAAAAAATATGCAGTGGAAAAAAGACAGTCTCTTCAATAAATGGTGCTGGGAAAACTGGACAGCTATATGTAGAAGAATGAAACTCGACCATTCTCTGACACCATACACAAAAATAAACTCAAAATGGATAAAAGACCTCAACGTGAGACAGGAATCCATCAGAATCCTAGAGGAGAATATGCAGTAATGTCTTCGATTTCAGCCACAGCAACTTCTTTCAAGATATGTCTCCAAAGGCAAAGGAAACAAAAGCGAAAATGAACTTTTGGGACTTCATCAAAATCAAAAGCTTCTGCACAGTAAAGGAAATAGTCAACAAAACAAACAGGCTTTTCCTTTCAATTAATACTAAGCATTAAGATTTCTTCTATATCCTTTCAGGACTTGCTAGCTCATTTCTTTTAGTGCTGGATAATATTCCACTGTCAGGATGTACCACAATTTCTATAACCATTCACCTACTGAAGGTCATCTTGGATGCCTTCAAACTTGGCAATTGTAACTAGAGCTGCTATAAACTGTGAGCAGGAATCTGTTCCAGGCCTCTCTTATAGCTTCTGGTAGCTTCAGACCATCCTTGAATTGTACACGGCAGTCTCCCTTATCTTCACATCATATTCCCTTGGTAATGACAGCTAAGCTGAGCTGTGCCTGAACTCCTGGTCCACAGAAAATATGAAATAATAAATGTTTTCTTAAACTTTTAAGTTTGTGGTAATTTGTTATGCAGCAAGTTCCCCTGTTTACACAGCACCGACTGTGCTCCAGGCCATTCCATCATAATACAGTAGGAAGGTACCCTCCCCCTTTCTGTACATGGGTCCCTTTCCCCTTATCCCGTATACCAACACAATTTGTAATTTCCATTAATTTGTGTCAGTACATGTTTCTAAAAGAGTATGTAATGAGTCTCCACCTTGAACTACAACAAGACCCTCATATCATCTTGGGCCAAGACAAAGAACATGAGGAATGAAGCCATTTTCTTTCCAGGAACTTCAGATCAAGAGTTCCAGGAGACCCAGCCTGAGAGTTCAGTTTCAGTCAGAACTGGAAAGACCTTGACCCTGGGCTGCAATGTGTCTGCTCACTCCCCAGTAGGGCCTGTCTTGTGGTTCTGGGAAAATGGGCAAGAACAGCAACTAATCTACAGTTTCAATGGAAACCACTGCCCCTGAATAAACCAAGTAGAAAACACAGAGGTCAATCAAACTCACTCTTCCATCTGCATCACTGACATGTAGCCCAAAGATGTGGGCACCTGTTACTGTGTGACCTGAACAAGAGGGCATCTGGGTGTGTCTGGTGGCTCTGTCAGTTGAGCATCCAGCTCTTTGTTTTTGGCTCAGCTCATGATCTCAGGGTCATGAGAATGAGCCTAGGGTCAGGCTCTCTCTCTCCATCTCTAAAATCAATCAATCAATCAATGAATCAATCTTTAAAAGAAATAGGGTATCCTGACACAGCATATGGACCTCATCCAGGCACCTATGTGTCTGTGAATGGTGAGTACAGCCTCAGAAATTCCATTTCCTCAGCTTGGAAAACTAAATTTTTCAAAACCTGAAATATGTACCAAATCATCACTATACACTGGATACTAAGCCCCTTAATCCAAGAACACCCTCTTGGTTGGGATTCTGTAGTTGGCCCTTCTAATAGTAATGGACCCTATGCCCCACATTGAATCAAGTCATATTGACAAACCGTGCTCTTTTTTGATGGCACAACCCCCAAAACCTAAACATCAGGCAAAAGAAACTCAAAAATAAAAGGATAATCAGTAGATAAAGTGCAACCACAAGTGTGCTTTGCATGGTCCAAAAAGTTGGTGAACCGAGCCTAGGAGTCTGACTGGCCTTTCTGAGGTGTAGAAACAAACCTGACCTCAAGAATACACATTGTGTCTATTGTAGCCCATTTTCTGACTCTCTACCCTTCACTCACAGTCCTTGCAGCCACAAGTTAGCTTCCAGATTGGGATGAAATCTCAGCTTGGGTGTAGTTAGCCGCCAAGCCTAGTATCTCCTGAATCAAAACAAAGAGATCCACAGGCCAACAGAACCTCTACAAACCTTCACAATTCCACTCACCCATTTCTAACTGTAATGTGATTGAGGCCCGGTAGCCGGTCACTAGGGTCCCCCACAGTGCAGTCAGGGACCTGTTCTTCACACAGAAAGGTCAATGAGTAAGTGTGGTTTCCTCCTATGGCTTCTGGGGAGCCAGGAGACTAGAAGGAGGAGTCTTGTGTGTCATCTACTCCCAGGTCTTGTTTGGAAAAGCTGTCCTGGAAGGGCAGAGCCACTCTCCTGGCACTTAATCTTTTGCTGGTCTATGCTGGTCTGCCCACTGCTCTGGTGTTCTCTTATTCTCTGAGATCCACCAGTGTTTTCTGCTCCTTGCCACTCTCTGAATTAATTACATTAAATCCAGTGAGATCAGTGTGTCCATCTGTTCTGCTGGGAAACCTAGTCTTCCTCAGTAATGTTCTCTTCAAGTCCAGCCACATTCCATGCCATCCAACTGGCCATGAAAAAGTTACATATTTCTCTCAAGCTGAAAAATATAGTATGAGTGGCTGACCTGCCATTCTCTTGCATTTGACTGTGGTTACTGCAAGGACCACAATCTAGATCTACCTGCCCTTGGTTTAGTGTTAGACAGTACTATGCTGTGTATGTGTATGAAATCTACTGAAATATATAATATTTTATAGTATCTAAATACCTTCCAGATTTTCCTCATTCTGAGAAGATGGCCCATCTTCCAGGAGGCCCCCGGCACCCATGGTGGATTTTCTGTAGTAATTCTCTGCTTTCTCTGGAATGTGTCAGTTCCCCCTATAGTGACAGTGTCCCAGTCTTCACTTCCCTTGGATTTGGTGGCTATTACTTACCATGTGCAGAGATTCTATCCACAAAGTGTGCATCTCACCTGGGTCGAGAAGTGTCCTATGTTCAAGGGAGCCAAGCAACTCACATCCAAGCAGAATAGCCATGGGATTTACACTTTAGAAAGCTTGAATTTGGTGAATGTGTTGGGGCAGGAGTCCGAGTGGATCCTCACCTATAAGGTGCAGCATGAGGCGTAACCTCCCACCTAGGCCAACCTCTTACTGTCCACAGCAGCCCTCCGCATACACAGGTCATTGGAAGCTCAGGTAAGCTCACATCTACTGCTCTGAGCTACTGGGTCACCCTTGTCTACTGAGTGGCATGAGGCCTTTAAAGTCACAGAGTCCCATTTACTGTCTCCTTCTGCCTACAGGTATGTCTAGAGACGGCTGCCCTTATGTTTGTGGCTTTCCTTCTGGGCTTCAAGGTGCTGGTGATGAATTTCACAGTCACCTACATCTTCAGGTGGCAGAGCTATAACAGGTGAGTTGGAGACAGGCCTCTGTCCATAAGGTGAGAGGTCGCGGTCACTATCATAGGCTGATCAGAGGAGTCCAAGATGAATCCACTATTTCACACAGTACATACCAGGGGGAATCCAGCCTCAAGGAAAGTTTGAGAACAGTCTTGTTTTCCCTAAATATCTGTAGGAGATCTCAGAGGCTTCCAGCTCTCATGAATCCTGCAGTGTCCTGGGGTTTGAAGTCTTTTCAGTGATGTCCCTTGAATCCTGGGTGGGGGGTCCAAGATGTGAAGATGGGATGAAGGTCAAAGCTTTCAGCTCCAAACTCCAGAGAGTGACCCATATGCTGTTTCATATGCCATGTTTCATAGGACTTACTTTCAGGATAAGTAAGAAAAGTAATGCTAAACCTTACTAATGGAGCTGACGAAGGACTGGAAGGCTTTTACTAATGGCACAGATGATCATGGGTGTGTTAGAATTCATAACTCGGACAGAGGGGCTGGGCTGTAGTGAGTAGGGGTCTTTTTCCTGATTTGCACCATCAATCTCTTCTTGAGAGGGCTTGCCACAGGCAGGCCTTTTATTGTCTCTTTTATTGTTGACTGTTTCCTTTGCTGTGCAGAAGCTTTTTATCTTGCTCAAGTCCTAAAAGTTTATTTTTGCTCTTGTTTCCCTTGCCTTTGGAGACGTGTCTTGAAAGAAGTTGCTGTGGCTGATGTTGAAGAGGTGACTGCTTATGTTCTTCTCTAGGATTTTGATGGATTCCTGTCTCACAGTGGGGTCTTTCATCCATTTAGAGTTTATCTTTGTTGATGGTATAAGAGAATGGCTGACTTTCATTCTTCTCTATATGGCTGTGCAATTTTCCCAGCACCATTTATTGAAGAGACTGTCTTTTTTCCATTGGATATTTTTTCTTACTTTTTTGAAGATTATTTGACCATGGAGTGATTGCTGTTGCTAGGACTTCCAGTACTATGTTGAATAATAGTAGTGAGAGTGGACATCTTGTCATGTTCCTGATCTTAAGGGAAAGGCTCTCAGCTTTTCCCATTGAGAATGATATTCACTATAGGATTTAAATAGATGGTTTTTATATAATTGAAGAATGTTCCCTCTATCCCTATATTCTGAAGGTTTTAAATAGGAAAGGATGTTGTATTTTGTCAAGTGCTTTTTCTGCATCAATTGAGAGGACTATGTGGTTCTTGTCTCTTCTCTTACTTCTGTGTTCTGTCACATTGATTGATTTGCAAATGTTGAAGCACC
This sequence comes from Lontra canadensis, assembly GCF_010015895.1. Classification (NCBI taxonomy): domain Eukaryota; kingdom Metazoa; phylum Chordata; class Mammalia; order Carnivora; family Mustelidae; genus Lontra; species Lontra canadensis. The sequence goes on along the minus strand of NW_022632436.1, from coordinate 1,960 downwards.
CTTGCCTCCCAGGGACAAATCCCACCTGGTGGTGATGGATAATCCTTTTAATGTACTGTTGGACTGTATTAGCTAGGATCTTGTTGAGAATCTTGGCAAACTGTGGAAGGAGCAAAGATGCCATTCAACAGATGAATGGGTAAAGAATATGAAGTCCATATATACAATGGAAAATTACTCAGCCATCAGAAAGGATGAATACCCAACTTTTGCATCAACATGGATGGTACTGCAGGAGCTTTGCGAAGTGAAATAAATCAAACAGAGAAAGACAATTATTATATGTTTTCACTTATTTGTGCAACATAAGGAATAGCATGGAGGACATTAAGAGAAGGAAGGGGAAAATGAAAGAGGTGGAGAATCAGAGGGAGAGACAAACAATGAGAGACTATGGACTCTGGGAATCAAACTGAGGAGAGGCAGATGGGAGGATGGGTGACCTCAGTGATAGGTATTAAGGAGGTCATGGATTTTGTGGCATTTTGTTTGTTATAGGCAATCAATGAATCATGGAACACTACATCAAAAATGAATGATGTACTGGGTGCCTGGGTGGCTCAGTTGGTTGGGAGACTGCCTTCAGCTCAAGTCACGATCCTGGAATCCCAGATCGAGTCCCACATCAGGCTCCCAGCTCCATGAGGAGTCTGCTTCTCCCTCTGACCTTCTCCCCTGTCATTCTCTCTCACTCTTTATCAAATAAATAGATAAAATCTTTTTAAAAAACAAATGATGTACTATATGGTGACTAACATAACGTATTAAAAAATTATTAAAAAAAAACTTCCTCACCGTATAAGTCATAAGGATGTGAGAACATCCCAGGGGAATACAGTCAACAGTTCTGGAATAACGCTGTGTGGTGACAGAGGGTGATTACACTTACTAGGGTGAACATTGCCCAATGCACAGAACTTTTAAATTACTATGTTGTGCATTTAAAACTAATACAGCACTGTATGACAATCTTAATCATAAACACTTTAAAAAATATTCTAAAAATAAAATTTGTCTTTGCATTGAAAAAGAAAAAGACCCATACATAATACGTATTTGACCAAGTGATTTTTTAAATAATTTTTTATTTTTTATTAACATAAAAAATCATATAATATATTACTATCCCCAGGAGTGCAGGTCTGTGAAACACCAGGTTATCCCCCTTCATAGCACATACCTTTCCCAATGTCCATAACCCCACCACCTTCTCCCTACCCCCCTCCCCCTGGCAACCCTCAGTTTGTTTTGTGAGTTTAAGGTTCTCTTATGGTTTGTCTCCCTCCCGATCCCATCTTCTTTCATTTATTCTTCTCCTACTCCCCAACCCCCCCACGTTGCTTCTCAACTTCCTCATATCAGGGAGATCATATGATAATTGTCTTTCTCTGATTGACTTACTTCGCTAAGGGTAATATCCCCTACTTTCATCCACATTGTCACAAATGGCAAGATTTCATTTCCTTTGATGGCTGCATAGTATTCTATTGTATATGTATATACCACATCTTCTTTATCCATTCATCTGTTGATGGACATCTAGCTTCTATCCATAGTTTGGCTATTGTGGACCTTGCTGCTATAAACATTCAGGTGCACATGCCCCTTCGGATCACTACATTTGTGTCTTTAGGGTAAATACCCAGTAGTGCAATTGCTGAGTTATAGGGTAGCTCTATTTTCAACTTTTTGAGGAAACTCTATGCTGTTTTCCAGAGTGGTTGCACCAGCTTGCATTCCCACCAACAGTGTAGGAGGGTTCCCCTTTCTCCGCATCCTTGCCAGCATCTGTCATTTCCTGACTTGTTAATTTTAGCCATTCTGACTGGTGTGAGGTGGTATCTCATTGTGGTTTTGATTTGTATTTCCCTGATGTCGAGTGACATGGAGCACTATTTCATGTGTCTGTTGGTCATCTGGATGTCTTCTTTGCAGAAATGTCTGTTCATGTCCTCTGCCC
>NW_022632435.1:0-11501 GCF_010015895.1 Lontra canadensis | reverse complement strand
AAATAATTAATGCATCCATCACCTCACATAGTTAACTTTTTTTTTTTTAATTAGAATGCTTAAGATCTTCTCTAAGCAACTGTCAAATACACAGCATTATGTTACTAACTATATTCTCCATGCTGTATCTCAAATCACCTGTATTCATTCTTCTTACAAGTGAAAGTGTGTACCATTTGACCTGTATCTTCCTGTTCTCCCTTCCCCCGCCCTTGGAAACCACCATCCTATTTGGTTTCTACAAAATGTGTTTTTTTGTTTTTTGGGTTTTTTAACATTCCACATATAAGTGACTATATAGTATTTGTCTTCCTCCATCTGGTTTATAGTGTAACACCCCCCAAATTCATTCATGTTGTCACAAATGGCTAAATTTCCTTTTTTTAAATGCCCGAATAATATACCACATTGTCTTTTCCCACTCATCCATTGAAGGACAATTGAGTCCTTGGTTATGATGACTAATGCTGCACTGAACATGGGTGTGCAGACATCTCAACACAGTGATTTCATTTCCTTTGTATATAAATAGACGGAAATAGGATTGCTGGATCACATGGTATTTCTGTTTTTAATTTTTTGAGGACATGTCATACTGTTTTTCATAATGTCTGTACCAATTTATATTCCCACCAACAGTTTATAAAGGTTCGCTCTGTCTTTTTGATAGTAGCCATCCTAACAGGTGAGAGGAGGTATCTTATTGTGATTTTGGTCTGCATTTCCCTAGTGATTATTGATGTTGAGCACCTTTTCATAGAACTACTGCCCAGTATTTCATAGAGCTATTGCCTTCTTTAGAAAAAATGTCTATCCTTTGCTCACTTTTAATTGGATTACTTGCTTTTTTTGGCTATTGACTTATATGGTATACATGTCTGTGTATACGATATATAATATCAGATATATAAATATATGTATGTGTGTGTGTATATATGTATTCATATATATATATCTGCTAAGATACATATGGTTTACAAATATTTTCTCCTGTTCTGTAGGCCATCTTTTCAATTTATTGTTTCCTTTGCAGTACAGAGGCTTTTTAGTTTGATGTAGACCCATTTGTTTATTTTAGCTTTTGCTGCCTGTACTTTTGTGTCTTATCCAAGAAATCATTAACAAGACCAATGTCAGGATATATTTTCCCAGGTTCTCTTCCAGGATTTTACAGTGTCAGGTCTTACACATTTAAGTCTTTGATCCATTTCAAATTCATTTTTGTAAGTGGTATAAGGTAGAGGTTCAATTTCATTCTTCCGAATGTGGATCTCCAGTTTTCCCAGCACCACTTACTAAAGAGACTACCCTTTCCCCATTTTGTGTTCTTGGCATCCTTGTTAAAAATAGGTTGACTGTAATGGTTGGATTTATATCTGGTCTCTCTATTCTGTGCTACTGGTCTATGTCCACTTTTAATAATAACGTACTATTTTGATCGCTATGACTTTGTAATACAGCTTAAGATCAGAATGTGTGATGTCTTGAGCTTTGTTCTTTCTCATGACTGCTTTGGCTATTCAGGGTCTTTTGTGGCTCCATACAAAGTTTAGAATAGTTTTTTTTTTCTATATCTGTGAAAAACGCTTTTGAAATTTTGATAGGGATTACACTGAATCTGTAAATTGCTTTGGGTAGTATGAACATTTTTACAGTATTAATTCTTTCAATCCAAGAACATGAGATATGTTTTCATTTATTTGAGACTAAATTTCTTGAATCAATGTCTTACAGTTTTTAGTGAATAGGTCTTTTGCTTTGGTTAAGAATATTCCTAAATATTTTATTGTTTTTGATGCAATTATAAATGGGACTGCTTTATTAATTTCTCTTTCAGATAGTTCTCTGTGAGTGCATAGTAACAAAAGTGATTTGTGTATGTTGATTTTGTATCTTGAAACTTTACTGAAGTCATTCACTAGTTTTAACAGATTTTTGTGGGAGCCTTGATAAAGTTTTCTATATAGAAGATAATGCCATCTGCAAACAGAGATAATTTTACTTCTTTCTTTCCAATTTGGATACATTTTATTTCTTTGTTTATTTTTCTTTACTATTTGCCATGGATAGAACTTCCAGTTCAATGTTCAACGGAAATGGTGAGAATGGGCATCCTTATCTTATTCCTGTCTCAGGGAAAAAGGTTTTAACTTTTCACTGTTGAGTACGATGTTAGCTATGGGCTGGCCATAAATGGCCTTTATAATATTAAGGTACATTCTTTCTATACCCAATTTGTTTTTGTTTTTGTTGTTTGTTTATCATGAAAGGATACTGTATTTTGTCGAATGGTTTTTCTACACCTATCGAGATGATTGTTATCCTCCATTTTGTTAATGAGATGTATCACATTGACTGATTTGCATATTGACTAATCCCTGCATTTTGGCATGAATCCCACATGATCATTGCATATCATCCTTTTAATGTGCTCTTGAATTCAATTTGCTAGTATTTTGTTAAGGATTTTTGCATCCATGTTCATCAGAGATATTGGCCTATAATTTTTCTTTCTTATAGTGCTCTTATCTGGTTTCACTATTAGGGTATGATGACCTCAAAAAATGAGTAGATCTGAAGTCAAAAATAGACAGTAATGCAACAATATTAGGGGACATCAATACCCCACTGTCAACAATGGATGGATTATTCAGACAGGAAATCAATAAGGAAATAATGGACTTGAGCTACACTTTAGACCAAATGGACTTAACTGTGCCAGTTATACAGAAAATTCCATCCAACAGCAGCAGAATATACTTTCTTCTCCAGTGCACATGGACTATTCTCCAGGATATATTTAGATCACAAAATAAATCTTTTAACAAATTTAAGGAGACTGAAATATCAGTATCTTTTCCAACCACAATTGTCTGAAATCAGTAACAAGAAGAAAGCTGAAAAAATCACACATATATGGAAATTAAACAACATACTTCTGAACAACCAATAGATCATAGAAGAAAACAAAAGAGAAATTAAAAAAATCTTGGACAAATAAAACTAAAACACATTATACAAAAACTTACAGGATGCAGCAAAAACAGTTCTAAGAGAGTTTATAACAACAAATGCCTTCATTTAGAAAAAATAAACATATCAAATAAACAACATATCTTTATAGCTCAAGGAAGGTATAAATGAACGAACTATGCCAAAACTTTCCAGAAGCAAGGAAATAATAAAGACTGGCATGGAAATAAAGGAAGACCAAAAAGACAATAGAAAAAAATCAACAAAAGTGAGCTTTGTGTTTTTTTTTTTTTTTTGAAAAGAAACAAAATTGACAAAGCTTTAGCTAGACAAAGAAAAAAATTTAAAAAAGGAGAGTGGACTCAAATGAAGAGAATTGTAAAAAATGAAGAAACATTACAACTGATAGAAATCCAAAGCATCATAAGAGACTATTTTAAGTAATTTTATGCCTACAAATTAAGTGACTTAGAAAGCGATAAATTTCTAAACACATATGACTTACCAAGACTGAATCATGAAGTAACAGAAAACCTGAACATACCAATAATGAACAAGGAGATTGAATCAGTAATCAAAAAACTCCCAAGGGGCGCCTGGGTGGCTCAGTGGGTTAAAGCCTCTGCCTTCGGCTCAGGTCATGATCCCAGGGTCCTGGGATCCTTCCCTCGGGTCATGATACCAGGACCTAGGATTGAGCACTACATCAGGATCTCTCCACAGCGGGAAGCCTGCTTCCCCCGCTCTCTCTCTGCCTGCCTCTTTGCCTACTTGTGATCTCTCTGTCAAATTAAAAAAAAAAAAGACCCCCAAAACAAGAACAAAAACAAAAAATCAAGGACCAGATGGCTTCCCATGTGAAATCTACCAAACATTTATTTTTTATTCTTAATTTTCTTTTTTACAGAGAGAGCACAAGCGATGGGGGAGCAGAAGATGGAGAGGGAGAGAGAGAATCTCAAACAGGCTCCATGCTCAGCATGGAGCCCAGTATGGGGCTTGATCCTACAACCTTAATTAAGATCATGACCTAAGCTGAAATCAAGAGTCAGACATTCAGCTGACTGAGCCACCCAGGTGTACCAAATTCTATCAAACCCTTAAAGAAGAATTAATCAATTCTTTTCAGACTCTTCCAAAAAACTGAAGAGGAAGAAACATGCACAAACTCACTTTGTGTGATATAATATATTTACATATGTGGCACATTATGTTCACATATAGTTGCATATGTGACATACTACATTTATATACAGGATTAGAAGAAGCATAGTCTATAATCCTTACGGACATAGGCTACGTGCAAAAATTGTCACCCAGATAGTAAGTTGAAATATATTCATGTCATTCTAATACTTTGCTCCTATTATTTGTACCCTACTTTATAGATATTAGCCTAATACAATTTATCAAAAAATATCATTAATAAATTTATCTTATGTTGTTATTAAAAAGATACACTGTAGTGATTGTGGCCCCTTGTTATGACATATATGTAAGACAGTGTTAGAGTCAGATTATAATAGTGATGGTATCATTAAATTGTAGAGAGAACCACTGTGATGTTTCAATCAGTCAAACAAAATATTAGGAGTTTATTAAAATTAGTTCTTAGAATACTATACTCTATTTTCTAACAGTGCTATTTCATTTTGGAAATACATTCAGGAAATACCACTGCATAAATTATGGAAGATCAACATGTTCCATATCATCAGCATAATACAGATGAGATCAATTAATTACATAAAACAATCCACTTAAGAAACAGTTTCTCTGGGGTAAATGTTTGCAAACTCTGGGATAGGAAATTAAAATATATAGAGAACCCATAGAGATACTAAAATTATATTGCCCCAGTTGTGTGTGTGTGTGTGTGTGTGTGTATGTATTTAACACAAGAGTGTATACAAATACATATTTAAAAGTTTCATTTCACTAGTAATAAAATAAATGCAAATCAAACTTATAAGGTTGTTTTCATACTCATAAAATTAGCACATCTTTCAAGTTAATATTCAATACTAGTGATTTTATTATCTATCACAAGGGAATAAAGCCAGTATGATTTTCTTAATCATTTTGTTGTTTTTTCTTTGTGTGATCTCCTTCTCATGTATTGTAGATAATCAGAAAGTGAATATAACTTACATGTGAAAGTGCTTTTCCATTTTATTTGAGATTAAAAATATTGGAAAAAATAACCCAAGTGTTTAATGGTTAGAGAAATAATTATGTCAGTTCAAGTCAGTATGATGAAATCTGAAATTATGTTCATGAAGATCCTTAACGATGAAAAGTGCCCATGATATAATGTGAGTTTTTTTCTGAAAAGAGATTTGATAGGTCACAAAAATAAAGCACACTAAAAAAAGGAGATAGGAAACAAAGGTGCCAAAGTGCTAAAAAAGGCTGGTCTATGTGACAAAGTTATGGGTGTTTCCTTTTTACTGCATCTGTAAATTTTTAAATCTTTCACAACTTTCTAAGATGACCATTACTTTATCAATCAGAAAAAGAAAAGAAAAGAAAAGAAAAGAAAACAGCCTATGAAATAAACAGATACTTATACCGGGCTTATACTTGATAAGAAGCTACCATTAAGAACAAAGTGATTTCGGGGCGCCTGGGTGGCTCAGTGGGTTAAAGCTTCTGCCTTTGGCTCAGGTCATGATCCTGGAGTCCTGGGATAGAGCCCCACATCGGGCTCTCTGCTCGGCAGGAAGCCTGCTTCCCCTCTCTCTCTGCCTGTCTCTCTGCCTCCTTGTGATCTCTATCTGGCAAATAAATAAATAAAATTAAAAAAAAAAAAAGAACAAAGTGATTTCAAAATTCAATCTGAGGACTAACATATTTCTTGGTCTAATCCAAATAGCAACATTTCTTAATCTAATATAATGACTATGTGTAAAGAAAGGGGATAGAATGTGTGCAATAACAAACCTCTCTAAATGAATTAAATTACCTTGTGAATAAATTCTTGAGATAATATTTTGTTAACCTACTGAAAGGATCAGCATAGTCTTGAAAATTTGACCTACTGGACTAAGAATTTCTCAATTTATTCAACTCATCAAAAAGAAATTTTCTGATTCTGGAAGACCAGCTGAAGGTTTGGGACAGGAATGTCTTTCTTGAGGAGACCGCAGCTTTTTTTCTTTGCTCAAGAAAGAACCTTCTGATTTATAATTTATTATCCTGAGATGCCCTACTCACCAGAAGGATGTGAGGCCCAGCATTCTTATGGAACGTAAGTCAATCCTCAGAGATACATAGAGGAAAATGACATAGTCTGAAGTTCCTTGTAGTCTTAGGGAGGATACAGAAGTGTGAAGTTTTAAAATACAACACAGAATGAGGAATACAACACTGGATGTGTCGGCAACACAAGGACGGGAAAGCGGGAGAGGAATTAAATGTGTTGGGAGGACGTTCCAAGTGAATTTTCCAGAAGAGATGATTCTTAAGTTGACTTTTAAAAGGAAATTGGACATTTATCACAGGGTAAATGGGTGAATGGCATTCTCTGACAACAAAACTGATGTTTATAAGACATGTTTAATATTCAGAGCTTTCAAAGATGAAAGAGAGTTCTTCCGACAGAGTCATTCTATACAAATGCCTACTGGTAATAAAATAGTGATGAGAAATATCAGGTTATACAGGATTACCTGGGAAGCCAACTGATAATCTTAAGAAAAGTGTAGAAATATATAGGTCAAATACATGCTCAGAGATACTCTGGTTTTCTTCTGTCTGAAAGTGACCTCATTTACTTGATTAGACAACATAAAGTATTTAATGTCATAGACAATATCAGGGGGCATGAAAGTTCATGTAAGTTTATAATACTGTATTCAAGAATATTATAATTAATAAGTAAGAAAAAATAGGATTTTGATCAGAGGTATTCATGATTTCATACATTTAAATTAATAACAGACTCCAGACAAAAAAGGAACATATTGAAGAGAATAAAATTGGGTAAACCTTTTTTTTCATTTTCTAAAACAGTGCTAGATTTTTTTTTTTTATAATTATATTTTTTATAAACATATATATATATATTTTTCCCCCAGGGGTACAGGTCTGCGAATCTCCACGTTTACAAACTTCTCAGCACTCACCATAGCACATACCCTACCCAATGTCCATAACCCCCCCCAACCCCCCTCTGCCCAGCAACCCTCAGTTTGTTTTGTGAGATTAAGATTCTCTTATGGTTTGTCTTCCTCCCGATCCCATCTTGTTTCATTTATTCTTTTCCTACCCCCAAACCCCCCATGTTGCCTCTTAACTTCCTCATATCAGGGAGATCATATGATAATTGTCTTTCTCTGACTGAAGTCACTGAATTTTTTTTCCTTTTTTTTTTTAAATTTTTATAAACATATATTTTTATCCACAGAGGTACAGGTCTGTGAATCGCCAGGTTTACATACTTCACAGCACTCACCATAGAACATACCCTCCCCAATGTCCATAACCCCACCCCCCTTCTCCCAACCCCCCTTCCCCCAGCAACCCTCAGTTTGTTTTGTGAGATTAAGAGTCACTTATGGTTTGTCTCCCTCCCAATCCCAACTTGTTTCATTTACTCTTCTCCTACCCCATTAACCCCCCATGTTGCATCTCCTCTCCCTCATATCAGGGAGATCATATGATAGTTGTCTTTCTCCGATTGACTTATTTCGCTAAGCATGATACCCTCTAGTTCCATTCATGTTGTCGCAAATGGCAAGATTTCATTTCTTTTGATGGCTGCATAGTATTCCATTGTATATATATACCACATCTTCTTTATCCATTCGTCTGTTGATGGACATCTAGGTTCTTTCCATAGTTTGGCTATTGTAGACACTGCTGCTATAAACATTCGGGTGCACGTGCCCCTTCGGATCACTACGTTTGTATCTTTAGGGTAAATACCTAGCAGTGCAATTGCTGGGTCATAGGGTAGTTCTATTTTCAACATTTTGAGGAACCTCCATGCTGTTTTCCAGAGTGGTTGCACCAGCTTGCATTCCCACCAACAGTGTAGGAGGGTTTCCCTTTCTCCACATCCTCGCCAGCATCTGTCATTTCCGGACTTGTTAATTTTAGCCATTCTGACTGGTGTGAGGTGGTATCTCATTGTGGTTTTGATTTGTATTTCCCTGATGCCGAGTGATATGGAGCACTTTTTCATGTGTCTGTTGGCCATCTGGATGTCTTCTTTGCAGAAATGTCTGTTCATGTCTTCTGCCCATTTCTTGATGGGATTATTTGTACTTTGGGTGTTGAGTTTGCTAAGTTCTTTATAGATTCTGGACACTAGCCCTTTATCTGATATGTCGTTTGCAAATATCTTCTCCCATTCTGTCAGTTGTCTTTTGGTTTTGTTTACTGTTTCCTTTGCTGTGCAAAAGCTTTTGATCTTGATAAAATCCCAATAGTTCCTTTTTGCCCTTGCTTCCCTTGCCTTTGGCGATGTTCCTAGGAAGATGTTGCTGCGGCTGAGGTCGAAGAGGTTGCTGCCTGTGTTCTCCTCAAGGATGTTGATGGATTCCTTTCTCACATTGAGGTCCTTTATCCATTTTGAGTCTATTTTCGTGTGTGGTGTAAGGAAATGATCCAATTTCATTTTTCTGCATGTGGCTGTCCAATTTTCCCAACACCATTTATTGAAGAGGCTGTCTTTTTTCCATTGGACATTCTTTCCTGCTTTGTCGAAGATTAGTTGACCATAGAGTTGAGGGTCTATTTCTGGGCTCTCTATTCTGTTCCATTGATCTATGTGTCTGTTTTTGTGCCAGTACCATGCTGTCTTGATGATGACAGCTTTGTAATAGAGCTTGAAGTCCGGAATTGTGATGCCACCAACTCTGGCTTTCTTTTTCAATATTCCTTTGGCTATTCGTGGTCTTTTCTGGTTCCATATAAATTTTAGGATTATTTGTTCCATTTCTTTGAAAAAAATGGATGGTACTTTGATAGGAATTGCATTAAATATGTAGATTGCTTTAGGTAGCATAGACATTTTCACAATATTTATTCTTCCAATCCAGGAGCATGGAACATTTTTCCATTTCTTTGTGTCTTCCTCAATTTCTTTCATGAGTACTTTATAGTTTTCTGTGTATAGATTCTTAGTCTCTTTGGTTAGGTTTATTCCTAGGTATCTTATAGTTTTGGGTGCAATTGTAAATGGGATGGACTCCTTAATTTCTCTTTCTTCTGTCTTATTGTTGGTGTAGAGAAATGCGACTGATTTCTGTGCATTGATTTTATATCCTGACACATTACTGAATTCCTGTACCAGTTCTAGCAGTTTTGGAGTGGAGTCTTTTGGGTTTTCCACATATAGTATCATATCATCTGCAAAGAGTGACAGTTTGACTTCTTCTTTGCCGATTTGGATGCCTTTAATTTCTTTTTGTTGTCTGATTGCTGAGGCTAGGACTTCTAGTACTATGTTGAATAGCAGTGGTGATAACGGACATCCCTGCCGTGTTCCTGACCTTAGCGGAAAAGCTTTCAGTTTTTCTCCATTGAGAATGATATTTGCGATGGGTTTTTCATAGATGGCTTTGATAATATTGAGGTATGTGCCCTCTATCCCTACACTTTGAAGAGTTTTGATCAGGAAGGGATGCTGTACTTTGTCAAATGCTTTTTCAGCATCTATGGAGAGTATCATATGGTTCTTGTTCTTTCTTTTATTAATGTATTGTATCACATTGATTGATTTGCGGATGTTGAACCAACCTTGCAGCCCTGGAATAAATCCCACTTGGTCGTGAGGAATAATCCTTTTAATGTACTGTTGAATCCTATTGGCTAGTATTTTGGTGAGAATTTTTGCATCTGTGTTCATCAAGGATATTGGTCTGTAGTCTCTTTTTTGATGGGATCCTTGTCTGGTTTTGGGATCCAGGTGATGCTGGCCTCATAAAATGAGTTTGGAAGTTTTTCTTCCATTTCTATTTTTTGGAACAGTTTCAGGAGAATAGGAATTAGTTCTTCCATAAATGTTTGGTAGAATTCCCCCGGGAAGCCGTCTGGCCCTGGGCTTTTGTTTGTTTGGAGATTTTTGATGACTGTTTCAATCTCCTTACTGGTTATGGTCTGTTTAGGCTTTCTATTTCTTCCTGGTTCAGTTGTGGTAGTTTATATGTCTCTAGGAATGCATCCATTTCTTCCAGATTGTCAAATTTGTTGGCATAGAGTTGCTCATAATATGTTCTTATGATTGTCTGTATTTCTTTGGTGTTAGTTGTGATCTCTCCTCTTTCATTCATGATTTTATTTATTTGGGTCCTTTCTCTTTTCTTTTTGATAAGTCTGGCCAGGGGTTTATCAGTCTTATTAATTCTTTCAAAGAACCAGCTCCTAGTTTCGTTGATTTCTTCTATTGGTTTTTTTGGTTCCTATTTCATTGATTTCTGCTCTGATCTTTATGATTTCTCTTCTCCTGCTGGGTTTAGGGTTTCTTTCTTGTTCTTTCTCCAGCTACTTTAGGTGTAGGGTTAGGTTGTGTACCTGAGACCTTTCTTGTTTCTTGAGAAAGGCTTGTACTGCTATATATTTTCCTCTCAGGGCTGCCTTTTTTGTGTCCCACAGTTTTTGAACCGTTGTATTTTCATTATCATTTGTTTCCATGAATTTTTTCAATTCTTCTTTAATTTCCTGGTTGACCCATTCATTCTTTAGAAGGATGCTGTTTAGTCTCCATGTATTTGGGTTCTTTCCAAATTTCCTCTTGTGATTGAGTTCTAGCTTCAGAGCATTGTGGTCTGAAAATATGCAGAGAATGATCCCAATCTTTTGATACCCGTTGAGACCTGATTTAGGACCCAGGATGTGATCTATTCTGGAGAATGTTCCATGGGCTCTAGAGAAGAATGTGTATTCTGTTGCTTTGGGATGAAATGTTCTGAATATATCTGTGATGTCCATCTGGTCCAGTGTGTCATTTAAGGCCTTTATTTCCTTGTTGATCTTTTGCTTGGATGATCTGTCCATTTCAGTGAGGGGAGTCTTAAAGTCCCCTACTATTATTGTATTATTGTTGATGTGTTTCTTTGATTTTGTTATTAATTGGTTTATATAGTTGGCTGCTCCCACGTTAGGGGCATAGATATTTAAAATTGTTAGATCTTCTTGTTGCACAGATCCTTTGAGTATGATATAGTGTCCTTCCTCATCTCTTATTATAGTCTTTGGCTTAAAATCTAATTGATCTGTTTTAGGATTGCCACTCCTGCTTTCTTCTGATGTCCATTAGCATGGTAATTCTTTTCCACCCCCTCACTTTAAATCTGAAGGTGTCTTCGGGTTTAAAATGAGTTTCTTGTAGGCAACATATAGATGGGTTTTGTTTTTTTATCCATTCTGATACCCTGTGTCTTTTGATTGGGGCATTTAGCCCATTAACATTCAGGGTAACTACTGAGAGATATGAATTTAGTGCCATTGTATTGCCTGTAAGGTGACTGCTATTGTATATTGTTTCTGTTCCTTTCTGATCTACTACTTTTAGGGTCTCT